>NC_081411.1:269318167-269333167 GCF_030272615.1 Cryptomeria japonica | reverse complement strand
TCATCAATGTGTGGCTCCTGATCAAGAGCCTATGCAGGTGGATCCTAATCAAGAGCCTGTGAAGGTATATCCTGGGATGCCATCTATCTAGGTACATGTCATAAAATTAAAATAAATACGTAAGCACACACACACATGAAGTGCATTCAATTTAAAACATTAAAAATTAAAATTAGTTAAATTGCAGAGAGAGTTAGAGATCATTTTCATGAGAGAGAGAGAGAGAGAGAGAGAGAGATAATATATATTTCAGATATATATATATATATAATAAAAATTTAAATCTTCAAGAATACATGAAAAATTCAAATATTTCAGAGAGAGAGAGAGAGATAACATATATTTAAATCTTTAATAGATAAAAAATTCAAGAACATGATATATATATAAAGATTATAAGGACCAATAACAAAAAAAAATAGACCTATATTATATTGTAAAGTATAAATAATTGTAGAGAAAGAGAGAGAGAGACAATTTTCATGACAGAGAGAGAGATAACATATATTTCAGAGAGAGATAACATATATAATTTTTATAAGTCAATAACAAAAAAAATTAGTTCTATATTTTATTGTAATGTATAAATATTTGTGTGCATGTCAAAATTAATTTTTTTGTTTGAAACTAAAACATGGGCATTGATCTACAAAATTGAATGCAACTTCTCTAAATTTTTTGACAAATTGTTTGTTATCGAACTCCATATCTCAAAAAAATAAAGGTCATTGTATTTTTGTAATGGGCATATGATTATAAAATTATTAAATCTATAATATGTGATCCTAAGGGGAATTTCATATGTACAATAGGATGTTATAAGGGGTCATATGTGGTCCAAAGGGTAACACATGCGTGACCCCTTTGGACCACATATGACCCCTTAGGACACTATGTGATGGACTAAGGGGTATGTCGTTCACACTAGGATTTTATAAGGGGACATATGCTATTCCCTTAGGACCACATATGACCCCTTAGGACACTATGTGATCCTAGGGGGAATGTCATATCTACACTAGCATGTTATAAGGGGCCGCACATGTGTTAATGCATGTGTGACCCCTTAGGACACTATAAGATGGACTAAGGGGTCATATGCGGTTCTAAGGGGTCACGTACATGTGTTAGAACACATGCGTGACTTAGGACCACATATATGTGATCCTATGGGGAATGTCATATGTACAATACAATATTATAAGGGGTCATATGTGGTCCTAAGGGATCACGCATGTGTTCCTTAGGACATTATGAGATGGACTAAGGGGTCATATGCAGTTCTAGGGGGTCATGTGCATGTGTTAGAACAATTGTGTGACCCCTTAGGACCACATATATGTGATCCTTAGGGGAATGTCGTATGTACAATAGGATGTTGTAAGGGGTCATGCATGTGTTCACATGTGTGACCCCTTAGGACCACATATGACCCCTTAGGACACTATGTAATGGACTAAGGCGTATGTCATTCACACTAGGATTTTATAAGGGGTCATATGTAGTTATAAGGGGTCACACATGTGTTATAATACATGTTTGACCCCTTAGGACCACATATGACCCCTTAGGACACTTTGTGATCCTAAGGGGAATGTCATATGTACAGTAGGATGTTATGAGGGGTCATATGTAGTCCTAAGAGGTCACGCACATGTTAATGCATGTGTGACCCCTTAGGACCACATATGACCCCTTAGGACACTATGTGATGGACTAAGGGGTCATATGCGGTTCTAAGGGGTCACACATGTGTGTTAGAACACATGTGTGACCCCTTAGGACCACATATATGTGATCCAAAAGGGAATGTTGTATGTTCACTAGGATGTTATAAGGGGTCACGCATGTGTTAACACATGCGTGACCCCTTAGGAGCACATATGACCCCTTAGGACACTATGTGATGGACTAAGGGGTCATATGCAGTTCTAAGGGGTCACGTATGTGTTTTAGAACACATGTGTGACCCCTTAGGACCACATATATGTGATCCTAAGGGGAATGTCATGTGTTCACTATGATGTTATAAGGGGTCATATATGGTCCTAAGGGGTCAGGCATGTGTGACCCCTTAGGACCACATATGACCCCTTAGGACACTATGTGATGGACTAAGGGGTATGTCGTTCACACTAGGATTTTATAAGGGGTCATATGTGGTTCTAAGGGGTCACACATGTGTTAGAACACATGTGTGAACCCTACGATGAGATATGACCCCTTAGGACACTATGTGATCCTAAAGGAAAGGTCGTATGTACACTAGGATGTTATAAGTGGTCATATGTGGTCCTAAGGGGTCACACATGTGTGTGACCCCTTAGGACCACATATGACCTCTTAGCACACTATGTAATGGACTAAGGGGTATGTCATACACACTAGGCTTTTATAAGGGGAAACACGCGGCCTTAAGGGTCACAGATGTGCTAACACATGCGTGACCCCTTAGGACCACGTGTGACCCCTTAGGGTCCACTATGCGACCCTCTATGGTCCTAAGCGAACATATAGTGTCATCAGGGGCATATGTGGTCTTAAGGGGTCGTAAGGGGTCATGTTGTGTGTGTAATAGGATGTGAAAATGGGTCACATTGTAGAGGATTTATTTTTCCTAATTTATTTAAATTTGTTATCTAAATTTTCTAATATTTTTTTAAATTAAAATTTATTAATTTTTCTAACATTTAATTTATTATATTTAGATTTGTGACATTTTTCTAATTTTCTTTTTTTGCTAACGTTTTTCTAAGTTCTAATTTACTACCTTAGTTTTTTAATTTTTTCATTACAATTTTTTTAAATGTTGAAAAAAAATAGATATACAGTTATGTAATTTTAAAAACAAACTGACAAATTTCAATCAAAACATTAAATTATCAAACATTTTTCTAAATTAATGAAAAACAATAAATTATCAAACATTTTTCTAAAATGCTAAAAAACAATAAATATACAATTATTTAATTTTTAAAAAATATTAACAAACAAATTATTTATTAATTATTGAATAAATTTAATAAAAAAAGATATTATTAAACAAAAAAAGGGTTATTTTGTGCACCTAAAATAGTGTAGGTTGAAAGCTGAAATGTGAGACACGCTAGCTGTTGCAAATAGAGCATGGTGACATGATGTTGACAATAGGTTCGATCTAACCCCCATTGGATAGAAAAAGAAGTTGAAAAATGACAGTTTAACTATCATAGACAAAATTTATGCAAGTTTGAAAAAACCAATTACAAATTGGGTTCAAGAAAAGGGGGGGTTAGATCGAACCCCTTAAAATATTAATTTTTAAGGGGTTCGAACGAACCCAAAATCCACTCGTGGTTCGAGTGAACCCACATCCGATGGCAGGTTCACTTGAACCTTGAGGGGGGGCTCGCTCGAACCACCCTACTTCGTTCGAACACCCCCAAAAATAAATTCCCAACTTTCGCCAGTTTCCTTCATTGGCGAAAGTGGGAACCATTAATGTGGGATTACCCATTTATAGACTTAATACGAAAGGAGACATGATAACCTAAAAAATTGATCAAAAAAAATTATACATTTTTTTTTAGAAATATTTTAGTTAATTTACAATGGAATATTAAAATGTAATATTTGTCATCTAAATATATTCTTAAACAGAAATAAATTCATGTTTCCTATTTAATTATTAACCAATTGGAAGCTCTTATATCCACCTTGGTAAGGTCCTCAAGCCTACTAATTTTCTTTATCGCCATATTGAGTTGGCTAGTGGATGAAAAGGATTAGAGGGTTTGGGTGGTGGTAAATGATTTGGCGGATAAACTTGAGAAGTGGGAATGGCTAGAAGAAGAGTTTAAGGGGCTTAGAGAGATGATGGACTAGAGGGACGATAGGAGAGAAATGACAAATGCTATTGAGGAGCTTCAACACAAGCAAGCGATCCTCAAAAGGAAGATGGACAAGATGATGGCCCAAAACAAGGAAATATCAAAGAAGAACTCTACGACTCTACAATCCATTTAGGAGGAAATTGAAAGAAGACATACTAAAAATAAAATGACACATGGACTTGTCTCTTGCTATGGTGATGGAGTCGTCGGTGTCAAGGGTGAAAGCTACACTGGAATCCTTTGTTGTTTCTTCAGGAATAGGTTCGAACAAGAGGTTCTCCTTCTCTGAGAAAGTGAAAGTGATGAGTCGGGATTGGAAAATTGAAAAGACCCCCACTAGGTAAACGATTGTTTAATTTCTTTGGTGGGGATTGTTTGTTTACTTTTTGTTTTTTCTGGTAGTTTTTGTCTGGCATTTTTGGTGCTTTGCTCTAGTTGTCACCTAGGTTTTTTCCTTTTTTGTTAGCTAATTCTCCAGTTTAGGGTTCACACTCCTCGTGAGACCCCTATTTTCTTTGCTTTAATGATTATGTAATGGTTCATGCCTCTCTCAATATAAATAAATCAAAACTATTGACTACTTTAGATTAAATATAAAAGTGACTTGTAATAAATTTAATGATTATTAAAAAAATTTATAGATCATTTAAATTATATATAAGTTATTTTCCTAATAAGAATATTACAACTAATTATACACTTAATCAACTATTGAAATTTTCAATAAAATTTTGATAATTTAAAAAAAATTATTTTTACGATATTTATCACTAAACATAATGATGAATTCTTGATTGAATGGTATCAAAATATTCATTCTAGATAACTAAGACTTGAATTAGTTTAGGTAAAAAAAAACAAATTTGAATGTAATTCCTAAAATACATCCACTGACTCTTAAAGCTAGGTTGAACCCTTTTTTTCTAGGATGGTGTAGATACACTCCAAACTCTATGAATGAATCTATGCTTTACATTGGTGGATTATTTGAGCTCCTATAGCAAACGCCCAGTTGCACAGGCTGACAATTAATCTCCCTAGAAACCTTATAAAAAACGTTATTGCATAATAATAATAATATGACAATTGGTAAAGATTGAGAATTCAATGAAAGCTAAGCGTGTGATCCTCTATTACTGAGAAACGTATATATTAATACTAAACAAATAACAATTACAACATGTCTAATTAATTTTCATGACATCAGCAAGAAAAGTAGCAATAACATCAGCAATGTTTATCTCTAAATGTAAAATAGTGAAGGCTTGACAATTCAACAAGAGTTCTTTTGTAAATTCAAACATTCTTTTTAAATTTTTAAGTTTAGTTTTTAAGTAGGGTCAAACGTTGAATTTCAAATAAATCATTACTTACGGGTCAAATGTTCATTAGATAGAAAATCTGGTTAAATATGTGTCATTGTAATTATTATTTATAGAATAAAATCGAGTTATATAAATATACGTATCTTAATCTTTATGTATCTAATTACCAACAAGTAAAGTAAACATACGTCTAAATAAGAAAGTCTCTTTTAATTAGGCAGTCACGTGCAAATAAATTTCACCTATCAAAATCACTCAGGAGATTTGAATTTAGATAGATGACTCTTTCTATCACATACCATCATGCTTATTTCAGAAATATTCTCGATCTTTCTTACATTTGATCTATAAATAGCTGCATTGAATTCAAATGCTTCACAAAACATTTATCTAAAAGAAGAACTAGATAAATTAATCAGTAGAAAGAAGAACTAGGTAAATTGATCAATATGGAGATAGTATTCTTTGTATTCTCATGCCTGCTGATGCTTACAAATCATCTCCATCAGTTCTGTTCAGAAGCAGCAACATCCAATCTGGGTCGGTACAAATTTTCAAATTTTTGTTTGCAATCAAATTATTTTTCATAGAGGTTCATATATGGTAGTTTCTTCTCAGCCTATGAATAGTTGTGACATTGGTATCTAATGCTCTATTCTTGATGTTTGCAGAATACCCATATCCATTTATGACAGCAGATGCTAAAAAGGCAGCTACAAGGACGTACGATTACATTGTGGTTGGAGGAGGTGCAGCTGGGTGTCCCCTGGCAGCAACTCTCTCACAGAAATACTCTGTTTTGCTATTGGAGAGGGGAGACTCTCCTTATGGAAATCCTGATGTAGAGGAGTTCGAAAAAATTTACAGGCTTTTCGGGGATGCCACAGATTTTCCCTATGTAGCGGAGGCGTTTTACTCAGAAGATGGAGTGCAGTTGGCAAGGGGGAGAGTCCTAGGAGGTGGAACAGCTATCAATGGTGGCTTCTACAGCAGGGCGCGCTCTGAAGATATTCAGGAAATGAAGTGGGATGAGAAACTTGTGAATGAATCATATGAATGGGTTGAGAAGTCAATTATCTTCAAACAATACAAGCTCTTTCCTTGGAATTCTGCTTTCAAGAATGGGCTTCTTCAAGTAGGAGTTCTTCCTTACAATGGATATACTTTGGATCATTTGGAGGGCACCAAGATCAGTGGCTCCATTTTTGACAAGAACGGAAAGAGACATTCGGCCGCAGATCTTCTCCAGCATGCAAATCCAGAAAATATCGTAGTTCTTCTGAATGCTACTGCCAGTAGAATCCTCTTCACTTCGGTATCAGGTACGTTTATATTTTTTATTTTCAAAATTTCTGAGTTTTCAAACAGTATATATATTTAGTTAATTGCATATTAATATTTTTTTGATACACGTTTAAGTGTATTTATTCATTAATTAAAATTAACAAATCTGAAATCAAGTACGTATACATATTATATTTTCAAAATTCCCTCGTTTTCAAACTATATGGTTAGGTTGAAATGGAACAAAAGTTGACTCGTTCATTGTGATAAAAATTCTTAGCTTAATTAATTTATAGGAGACTGGAATGTATCAGTTGCCTAGGCTAGACGGAGAACTCCTCTACTTCATTAAAATATCAAATAGTTTAATAATAATCTCAAATTTTCTTTATGACGAAAACTGATAATTAAGTGTTTTCAATGTTTTATTTATTAATATTTAGATTAATGTTTCCTTTATTCATTTATAAATATTAAGAAACAAGAAGTCAAAGTCATTATACATTATAGATTATCTTCATAGTGTAATCTATCATCTTCATATGTTTATATTTGTAAGTAATATTATTTAAAATATATTATGCAGGAAAGCTCAAGGCTAGTGGAGTGGAGTTCAAAAGCAATGATGTTGTCCTTCCTTATCAAGTATCACTTAACCAATTGTCAACCAATAGTGAGGTGATTTTGTCAGCAGGAAGCATAGGTAGCCCTCAACTTCTCCTCTTAAGTGGAATTGGTCCAAAAGAACAACTTAAAAAATTGAATATTACTATTCTTTTAGATTTACCTTTAGTAGGAAAAAATGTTCAAGACAATCCAAGTACAGGGTTCCTTGTAGAATCCCCAAAACCACTTGATTTTTCTTATTCACAAGTAGTTGGCATTCTAGATGATTCACAAGTATACATGGAGGGTGGTAGCTATATCCAACGAAATATTACAAGTATACAACATTTAGGTCTTGTAAGGGGTAAAGTGGCATTTCCCATATCAAGGGGTGATCTTTGGCTTAAAAGCATAGACCCTCAAGATAATCCCTATGTTCGCTACAACTACTATTCACACCCTTTTGATTTGAAAAAATGTATGTTTTGTGTGAAAATTATGATTAATCTAAGTATGTCATCTCCTATTCAACAGTTTGCATTTACTAATAACAAACATATGAAAACACTTCAATACATTGGGACAAGCTTACCAAATAATCCACTAAACAATTCTGCCTTGGCCAAGTATTGTAATGATACACTAGATACATATAACCATTACCATGGAGGATGTCAAGTTGGTTTGGTAGTTGACAGAAGGTATCAAGTTAAAGGTGTTGATAATCTAAGGGTTGTGGATGGTTCAATTTTTAAGGATTCTCTTGGTACCAATCCACAAGCCACTATCCTCATGCTTGGAAGGTATTAATCTATATCCTTACTTATATCAATATTTAATTTAGATTATTACTTTTTCAAAGTTCTCACAATATAATATGAACATAACGTTTTAATTATGTAACATATGCAGGTATATGGGAATTCAAATCCTTCAAGAGCGTAACAATCCATGAAAATGGTCCATGATCATGCTCAAATCATTTGCATACTTACTATATTACCTTTAGTTTGCTATAGAACTAAATAATACCATTTATGTTTATGTAGAACTAAATAATACCATTTATGGTAATGTAGAACTAAACAATACCATTTATGGTAATGTAGTTCATAATATATGTACTTTTTATTTCCATCTTGTCTCTTCTTCTACATGTATATAAATATATTTCAAGACAATATGTTGTAATTAAATTTATGAGAATAATAAAATTTAACTTTTAATTATATTTTATATAAAGAAGACATTTTCCAAAAGTTTTATAGATAAATAGCCACATAAGTTTGTTGATTGTCTAAATGGGGAAGTATTAAATTTTGCATTTATTTATTTTATTTAGCCACATAGTATTTAGTTTCGACTTTTTTTTTTTATCTATATTTTTAGATGATATGCTTATTTCATAAATAATAAATTTATTTATTATCCTAAATAAAATATTAATATATTGTGAAAATTATAAAAATCTTACAATGACATCTCTAGGTCAAGATATATGTGCATAATTAATCTAAAATAAAAGTATACAATACTATAATGATCACATTTACATACCCATGTTGGTTACTATTTTTCATTCTCTTTTTCAATAAATATCTTGATACACATACATAAAAGAGAATGACATGATATTCTATGAATTTGAGCTCATTCTACTAACCCCTCTTTTTTATATTTATAGACACAAATATATTTACATTTTAGTCATACCTTATCTATGCATGCACATAAGAAAAACTATAGATTTGTCTTAACTACTTAATTATTACACTTATTTATGGATCTATATCCATTGTCATTTTCCTCCTAAACCTAACCATTATTTAGTAACATAACAATTACATATTTGAAATAATGTCCCCTTCCAATTTAAAATTAAAATTCTAGATTTTCGCAAATTGGCCTCCTTTATTCGTCTATCTCAACAAGACTAAACACATTTATGTCATTTTTTGATACTATATGCAGCTAGTATCTAAGGAATGCAATCTGTTAATTCCAATTATTTGTTATCATCAAATACAATCAAGTATTCAATCTTTGTAGGGATAAATCAATAGTGAAACATTTATTTATTTTTTCTTTTTAGAAAATGGGTTAAAGGGTTTGCATTTTAAGAATATGCCGAATATGTTTTTTATTATTCAATTTCCAAGGGTTTATAGAGGGGAAAATTTATTACTATTCAACTTCATATGATCAATTAAAAAAATGTATTTATTAATACCTCCAAATAGAACAAGTTCAAAATAGCTAGATGAAAAGATTGTATATGAAGAAAAGTTCCAGGATAAACTATTATCAATTAACAAGTCAATTTTAGAGTGTGTGTAAAAAAATATTTATATTTAGGAATATCATGCAATTGACAACATTATTTAGTTATTGAGTTATGTAATATTTTTTTATCATTATGATTATGATTTATGAACAAAATTATTTATATGCATTTTTTATGTTTCTCTATTAAGTGTTTCTTTTCACTTCCTCAAGATTGCATCCACTCTTTCATTTAACTCGATCATTTTTTCTTAAATCAATTCAAATTTAACAAGGGCATTAGAGTAAATATTGCTAAATTATTGTTAAATAACTTTCCTTCTTTTAGTATAGGGTTAGAATATAGAATCTAGGTTCACTACATGGATCAAATGACATGCTTGCATCAATTATAAAAGAATTGTGAAACAAACTTTCTATTGAAATGATATAACTCTCCCTAATGTTTTTATCACTAGGTCTTGACATACTTGTGTATTGTAGGAGCTAATTGTAGTTTTTTAAGACAAGATTATAGAATAAATGATACATATAAGAGCAAAATATTTCATCTAGTATGATTTGATCAATAAACTTAATTTATTGTTATTAAGTGTAAATAACTTAAAACTCATTTTGTAGCCTTAATTGTGTTTATATGTTTGTGTGTTGCTCTATAAATAATTATATAGAAATATATAATGATAGAAAAATAAAAAGATACAAAGATATATGGATAGATATAAATACAAATATATAATTATATTCATGTTCTAGCAAACAATTTTAAAGGTGTCCAAACAAAGAAATTTAGAAATTCATAAATATGGAAGAAGTTTAAATCATTTAAACTATTAACATAATTTACAATATAACCCTGAATGTAAATCTCTCTGTAATTAACTCCAAATAAATGTTAAAAGAATAAAAAAGAGAAAAAATATTAATATAGTGTGTTTTAAGTCAATAACCCAAATAGGATTCTAAAAGTACATAATTAGATTTAATCATTGTTGGGCTAATATTCATATAGCCAGGAGCATTGATAAAATAGGTCTGATTTTGGGCAGACAACTAAGAGGGGGGGTGAATCAGTTGTCTCAAAAACTCACACAAATTAAACTTAATCTTAGATCTAACAATTAGGCATGAACACACATAACACCAAGATTTTTGACGTGGAAAAACCATGGTGGGAACCTACCCACAATCTGATGATAATTTGTTAGAAGTATACGAATATTACAATGGGGAATGCATATGCATTTAGGAACACTACCTAGAGGTCATTGCTAAAAAACAAGAAAGGGCTACAACCCAGGGAAGACTCACTATCTTACATACATATTTGGATCACATTCGGAAGATCATGAACTAAGAAGTAGCATCTCCTAATGCCTAGTTACAGTTTCGGTTAAGCACAAACAATTTCTTCTTACACTTCTTCTCCACCTCTGAAATATTAATACATTATTCGCACATCCACTCATCCACAACATACATACAATTACAAGGATATTACATTTATTTATACATGACATCAACCTTGGCAAGACCAACAAGGTCGTCTTAACACACACTGCCTAATTAGAAAAATTTAAGCACACATTCTATAATATCACATGCGGACCAAGAAATGTCAGCCAAGACATAGCACAAACCCATATTGCATGCCTCGAATATGAAACACCTCCAATAATTTTGCATCGAACATCTGCAACACACTACAAGTATCTAGTGCACCAAAACAATGAAGAAGACTATCACACCAGAAAAAATCATCAATTATGCGCACAATGATCAATGCAGACCACCAACACAAAAGGCACATGATCTAGAAACATCTACAAGCATCATG
This sequence comes from Cryptomeria japonica, assembly GCF_030272615.1. Taxonomy (NCBI): domain Eukaryota; kingdom Viridiplantae; phylum Streptophyta; class Pinopsida; order Cupressales; family Cupressaceae; genus Cryptomeria; species Cryptomeria japonica. The sequence goes on along the minus strand of NC_081411.1, from coordinate 269,321,960 downwards.
AATTATCACCACAACATCCACAACAACTCAAATTACTAGAATAACATCATCATTAAATACCAAACTTCAAGAAACTAGAATGACTGTCAACCTTGAGAAATAACTTGCAAAGCTCTAAACCACGAACCAACTTAATTGAAGATACACATGAATATCCCAAACACTCCTCTAGATCAACAAATCAAGATATTACAATGCGGAGCAATGCAGATCAAAATATTAAATACCCTGACATCATTGATTAAAAAAACCAGTCACAACACAAATAGCCATAAATAGCTCAAATCTTCATGCGGACCTTTGAAAATTATACTGAATCTTCTATTCACAATCCTCTGAACACCCTTTAATTCACAAAATTTGATCATCAATATGCAAAACAAGCCAGCTCACTAAACTCACTACATCATTGTAATAAACAAAGAAATATGTTGACATCAATGACAAAACATCTCTCAAACATCTTCAAATATCCCTTAAGCACATATTTGTAGCATACTATCAAAAATCTCCAACAATCTCCCCCTTTGGCATTGATGGCAACATATGATGTGAAAAACAATCAATGACAAAGAAAAGGAAAATCTCTCTCCCAAATATCTTATGATACTCTCTCCCCCTAAACTTTTTAGATTTTTTCACATAATTCTCTCCCCCTTTTACATCAATGAAAAAGGCACATATTTTCACCACATAACACAATAACTACCTTACTAACTACCCCCCCTCAGTAGCAGCCTCCACTCATCAATCCAGATCACAAAATATGATTGTTAAATGCACCATACTAATGCATGCCAACGCATCTTAGTTCTGATCAAGAGGGGCAATCACCCCTAGCTTCTCTTTGAGATACTCAAAAGTATCTTTAGAAAAAGGCTCTGTGAAAATGTCTGCAATATGTTCCTTTGTAGGCACATACTCCAGTTTGACTTCCTTCTCATTCACGTTATCTCTCAAAAAGTGAAACTTGATTGATATATTCTTAGTCTTAGAATGCAACACCAAATTCTTAGAAATGTTAATTGCACTTGAATTGTCACAATAAATAGAAATAGGCTCATCATACACAACTCTGATATCCTTCATCCAAATTACCTGTGTACAATTGCTAGCAACAATAATATACTCTACCTCTGTAGTAGATAAGAAAATAGGATTATTTTTTTTTCTCAACCAAGAAACTAATCTTTTTCCCAATAAAAATGCACCACCACAAGTATAATTTTTGTCATCCACATCACCTACCTAATCAGCACCAGTAAAAGCACTCAAAGTAAAATCATCATCTTTAGGATACCATAAACCAAAATCAATAGTTCTCTTCAAGTATCTGAAAATTATTTTAACAGCTCCAACATGAGATTGCTTAGGATTTCTTGAAATCTAGAAATAAAATAAACAACATTCATGATATTCGGTCTCATTTGAGTCAAGTAGAGCAATCCACCAATCATAGACTTGTATATGGTTTGATTTTCTTTAGGGGAATCATCATCCTTAGTCAACTTTCATCCAATCGCCATAGGAGTACCAACTAGCTTTGTATCATCCAAACCAAACATTGTCAACATCTCTTTCACATACTTGGACTAAGATATAAAGATTCTTTTTTCTAACTGAGTAATTTCCAAACTGAAAAGGAATTTTATCTCTCAAATCATAAGGGTAAAAGCAAAAAGCTGTGTCACACTTCTATAAAGGAACTAGCCAATGTTGATTCAACTTTTTTAATTAAATCAATGGAAAGTGACTGCTTTGAATTTTAAAATGATGTAAACTAATCAAATGCATATTTTTTGATGTATTTTATGTTTTCAATTTTTAAATATATTTAAAAAATGATTTTAATATACTTTCTTATAAAGTAAACACTATAATTTAGTTGCTAATAAAATGCTGAAATTAAAGTTACATGAGAGGTCACACTTTATATAGTAAATTTCACCTTATTTTCTTTAATTTTTTTGTTTATATTGATAACTTGAAAATTTAGTGCAAAAATATATTTTTAAATATTTTTTAGATATACATACTTTTCAATAAAATTAAAAAGTCGTGTGTACTGAAATATAACTCTTTCAATTCGGTGTCACCTTTTTTCATAATTATTTATCCAAATATAAAAGAATTATATAATCTTGACATAGACCTTTTTCTATAGTGCTTTTATTTGTTTCAAAAATTTTAAATAAATTTTAGTATTTTTCCTTCACAAGATAAGCAACCTTATATTTTAGTGTTGGTTACCTACTTTCAATAAAAATAAAATATAGAATATAAAAAACTAATTTAAATATTAAAAGATAAATATTTTGGAAAATTCACTTATAGATCTATAAAAGGGTATTTTTACATTTCAAAAAAAGAAAAAAATTCTAAGGGTAAGCGTTGTTGAAACATCCAGTTTTTCAAAAAATAAAATAAAATTGGTAATTAGACCCTTGAAGTGGTATAAAATATACATTTAGTAGACAATTCCAATTGGAAAATTTGTGGCCCACATATAACATATCTATAATGAATCTCTATAGAGCATATGTTTGACTAAAATTAATTTTAGTTAGAATTACTTAAATTCACTTGTGGTAGTAAGTTGGCCTGAAACGTGACACAATTTTGTGCTTTTACCCTTTGACATCTCAAATTCATTATGTATTTCATTAGAAAACTCTTTCCACAAACTATGATTCCCTCCAAATATAATATCATCAACAAAAAATTCAACAATCAGAATCTTACCATGCTCAATCTTGACATACAAATTACTATCAATAGTACCTTTGTTGAATCCTAGCTTCAGCAAATACTTATCCAATCTGGCATACCATGCTCTAGGCACTTGCTTTAATCCAGACAATGCTTTCTTCAACTAACACACCATATCACTCTGATTAGTCAATAGAATTTCATCTGGTTGCTCAATGTACACCTCTTCTTCCAATTCACCATTTAGGAATGCTCACTTGACATCCATCTAATAAACTTGGAAATTTTTGTAAGCAGCATAAGCAAGAAATAATCTAATAGCTTCAATTCTTGCCACCAAAGAAAAAGTCTCTTCAAAATCAATTCCTTCCATTTGAGAATAGCCTTTTCAAACAAATATTTATTTGTTCCTAACAACTTCACCTTGTTGATTCATTTTATTCTAGAAGACCCATTTGGTTCCAATTACATTTATGTTTTTAGGTTCGGGAACAAGAATCTATGTATTGTTCTTTTCAATCTGATTCAATTCTTCCTCCATTTCTTTTACCCAATGTCCATCTTTACGTGCTTCATTCACATCTTTAGATTCAATCTTAGAAATCAAACAATACTCAACTTGATCTTCTATAATTAATTTCCTTTTTTGAACACCTTTATTTCTATCTCCTATGATCTGATTTTCAGAATGATTCAATCTTACATACTTGGGACTCTTAGGGTTTTCTTGAATTTAAGACTCTTGAATTCTTTCTTTTGCACTTGCAATAGTTCCTTCCTCTTGATTTACTGGATTCACCGAAATAATCTAAACTTGATTCTGGGTCTACAGTTGCTTTCCTTTATTTGCACTGTCACTTTGATCATCTAAATCATATCCACAAGATTTGTAACGACTCTCATTATCTTCATCAAACTTAACAATAGCACTCCAAACTATCTTTCTCAATCTCTTGTTATAACAACGATAGGCCTTGCTTTTAGTAGAATAACCAAGAAATATTCCCTCATCACATCTAACATCAAACTTTCCTAGATCTTCATCTCTTCTAAGATAACATTTACTTCCAAAGATTCTAAAATA
>NC_081411.1:269212683-269317667 GCF_030272615.1 Cryptomeria japonica | reverse complement strand
ATCTTAATAAATGAGCTTCATCATATTAACCTCACTTTAACTATAATGGGTGAACTCATTAAGCTATCTATGTTTTAACCCTAATGGATGAACTTCATTATGTTATTTATATTTTATCTTTAATAAATGATCTTCATCTTATTAGCTATATTTTAACTATAATGGATGAACTCATTTGGTTATTACAATTTAACCTTAATAAATGAACTCATCTTATTAGTTATATTTTAAGTAAATTGGATGAACTCATCAAGATAACTATATTTTAACCTTAATGGATGAATTTATATGTTATCTATGTTTTAACTTCTATGGGTAAATTTCCTCATGCTAGCCTCATCTCCAACCATAATAGATGAACTTTTCCTAATTTCTATATCGTTAATTCATTGAACAAATTTAATCCATGTTCCAAGTAATCACATGTAATTAAGATATCCTACTTAATTGGATCAAATGTCGTGAGTTGAGTTAGGTGTTAAGTTACGTAGTCACGTTGGGAAACTCATTAGGTTTTGTTTAGTCTTCCACTGTGTTATCTAAGCATTAGATAACTCCAAGGAATCTTAATGTTGTGCCTTATTATTATAAAATATATATATATATTTGCACTCCATTTGTGCATTTTAGCTTTATCCCTTTGGGGTTTCCTGGTGGGGCATTACACTTGGTATCAGAGCCCATGTTGCAACACTAGGATCTCTGGTTTTGCTTGTGCCCTTAGTTGGTGTGAGGTGTATCTACCTTATGTTTAATGCTTGCCCTCCTTGATGTGTGAGTGTGATTGAACAGACCCTACTTGTGTGTAACATGTGTGTTTGTACCCTGTTTTCACCTTCTTGATGTGGGTGCTTTGGAGTGATTGTATGTGCTTTGTTTACTTATTAATGTCTTGGTCTATGATTACTCATATTCTGTGAGAGAGTCGTATGTACCTTCATTCTTGATTTGTTTTACTCTTTTGACTAGTCCATTTGGGTTGGTTAGTGTTGTCTTGAATCTAAACATAAAAAATGTGCTTGTTTAAGGTTGTGATCTAGCTTATTGTTATTCACTTGAAGGACTAGTGTGGTAGATATTGAATGCTTATTATGTAGTAAATTGAATGATTGTGACCCTTCCTCTCTCTCTCTCTAGAAATTAAAATGATTTTGTGTAATTATCTCTTATTTGAGTTTTCTTATTGCAAGAGGAAGGTTGTGATTTCTTGAGCCCTTGTGTGAGCCTTATAACGCTTATATGTTTTTTTTTAGATTATAAAAAGGACTTTGGTATGAAAGTTAATATTGGTTATTGAGAAAAAAATAAATTGTATGATTACATTAAGGATTCCCCATGTGCTTTGTAGGAGTAACGTAATTAAATTCTATCTTAAGTAATGTGCATTAATATGTGAATTTGTTGCTATGCAGAATTATCTTGTTTGTAACAGGAGTATCAAAAGGGAACATGTTATAGTAGCTTCGAGGGTGTGTTAATGTGTCCCACGAAAGATTGTTTTATGCGCTTCTTCAAACCAGTTTGATGTAGGACCTATTTTAGCAATGCTCCATTTAACTTGCCTTTGGATATAGATAATTGCCTTATGGTGTTTAGAGAGTGTGAATGAAAGACTTGTTTGATGTGTATGCATTAATGTGTATTATTTAGTTGATAGCTCCTCATTTACCTTCTTGTCGTATTCTGATTTTCAATGTTAGGTTGCAGATTTTGATGTATTATTGTATTGAATTAAGAATGGTGAGTGTTTTCAAGAGGTCTTGTATTATCGAAAGATTGTCCGTCTTAATTTCTTGTTCGGAAAACTAGAACATTCTAATGCAACCCTAATAATTGGAAATGTCATGTTAGGTTGTTTTGGCATCCTCCTAAAAATATAGCGAAATGAAAACCGTGCAACTAAAATGATAGACTTATATCTGAGCACATAGGGTGACCCTGTTGATCTTGTGTATTCATAGGAAATAGATGATTTTCCAACTCTCTCTTCCTCCTCTTGCCTAAATTATAAGGTTTTTTTTTTTTTGAAATGCTATTAAGAATGCAGTGGTTTAAGAAGAATTTTTATAACACATGAAATTGTATGTTGCTTTTGGCTTCTAATTGAAAGAGGAAAGTTTTTTTGCTTTGGAAAAGAAAATTGCATAGTTAGTAATGTGAATGCAAATGCTTAGTGGAATTTGAGAAAGATATTGGAATGACTTTATTTCCTTATACAATCTTGAATTGTTAAGAATTTCAGTACTTGCATCTAGGATAAACTTGATTCAATTATTCATGTGGAAAGCATAGTTAAAACCCTTCATGAGTAGATGATATTGTAATGAAAGGTACCTCCCGTAAATGTGAGTAAACCAGTGATGGTGTTATTCCTTGTGTATTGTAAGAAACCCGTGCTTTCTATGTGTGCTCATGGGATGGTGAAGTAATCAACCATGGAGGATATGTTTGCTTATGAGTATGGGAAACCATACCGTTTGTGTGATGTTCTTATTTGTTTCCTTACTGAGTGCCAACCCACGGGTTGTTGATAAGTCAGTATGTGAAGGGGTAGTATTAGAAGTCACCATTCCTTGAATAGTATGGAACGATGTACGAGTAATGTCAACGTGAAGCGACTTTAGCTTCCCTATTTCAAGGAAAAATATAGTTATATAATGAAACTGTATTATAGGCGTACTCAATACTTTCCCTTGTGATGAACCGATTTATGAGGTTCATGTGTGCAAGCCTATTCCTATCCTTTATTTGAGCATATTGATGTCAGTTCTTGAGCAGAATGATGGTTTTATTGGAGGATCTTTTTCCTTCTCTTCATGAAAGGTATGTTATTTTTTTACATGAGTTGCCAATTGACTAGCATTGGTAGACTTGTGGGTGGACCATAGCCATGTATACCTTTGACTTACGGCGGGTATCCCGAGAGGAACGTCGCTATGCGAGGTGTGACCTGTGCATGCCCATTTTCTGCGAGGTACACTGCCATGCAGGATACATCCATTGTGTGCCTTTTGCGCTTGGAGTATTGTCATGTCATGCTAAGACACGATGCGGGATGTAGTAGACATTGACATGCGGCCTATCGACAGGTTTAGGGTAAAGCCATGCTGCGTGACAACGTGATGCGGGGTGGTGTCGAGGTGCACACTACCATGCCATGCGGATGTGTGACTAGGCCACACCACATGATGAGCTACTATGATAGCTAGATGATTGTTCCTTCCCTCCTTGTTGGTGGCTAGCTGCTAGTCACATAGTGATGTAATGTGCACTTATGATTTTCTTTTATTATTTATTTATTTATTTCCTTGTGGGCCAACAATTTATTTTATTTTGACCTTGAAGGTTTAGCCACGATCTTGCAATCTTGTTCTTACTTGATTTGATGTTGCAATTCTGGAATTATTTTCTTGCCTTACTGTTGGAATTGACAATTATTATCTTTATTCTTCTGTACTTTGGTAGCTAAACTAGTTTATCCTTGTTGTTTTCGTATGATGGTCTTGTGTTGAAATGTGAATTCCTCTCCAAGGACGTAGGAGATGGTCTTGGTTGAGTGTATTCGAGGAAGTAGACGTAGGGAACCTTGAGGATGGAGGTATGTGAGGCTGTGAGACAGCTAGGATCCACTACCTACCTATGTGTGGTGACTATCTCTTGGAGGCTAAACACCTTACGCAACAAGGGATGTTCACAAGGGTCTTGTATGGAAGGTAGCACCACTATAGTGTTCCCTAGCACCATCAAGCCCTTGAGTGAGATGTTGGATATTTATGATCATGATATTTGTTTTGAGATTAGGCATAGAGATGTTGATCATGCATGTTATCTATGACCGAGCATTAGACATGATCACATGTGGCCTTTTGTGTTCTGCATTCTAGTTATGTGGATGGTTATTATGTGTAATCATGGATTAAATGGTGTTAACTCGTCACTATGTTATGGGACATAGTCATTTGAAAAGGTTCTTTTATGCTTGGAAAGTGTAAACAATTGAGTTATCTATGTTGCTCTTATATTTTGAAAGTTAACTTGGTTGTAGAAATGGATATTTGAAGCTAGTTCTATGTGATAAAGTTTGCTAAAAAGATGTATTGGTAAAAGAAATTGATCATGATGGCATGTTTTCTTGTCATATTGGTAGATGAGTATGGTAATTGTTGTCTATATCTATTAATGCTTTAATTTGGTGTAATGAAAGTAAGAAAATTCTTGTTTCTCTGCTATGATTGTGGATAATTCCTAGAATATTTTAAGAAGTGTATGGTTTTAGATGTATCTTGCCAATGGATAATGACATTCGTAAAGGATTTAGCAATAATGTTTCATTTATTTAAGGAAAGATTCATATGTGCAAATTAATAATTGTTAAATGAGTTTCAGGGCTAATACGTGATGCATGATTTCCGCTTAGCCTTACGACTTCCAGGAGTAAGTCGGAGCCTAGGGGGGAGGATGTAGTGCCCCTACCCTAGTCAGCTTTGTGAAACCAGTTTGACCTTGGTTGATTGTTTTTTATGTGGCATTCTTGGATGGCTAATTTACCATTATGTAATGTTGTAGTCAGATAGTGTGATTATTGTGCGTACCTGTTAATGTGCTTTCACATCAATTCTTATGTAAGTTTAACTATTCTCTTGATTCTTGTTATTAATCTTGAGCTAACACTTTCATTATATATATATATATACATATATATATATATATATGTATATATATATATATATGTATATATGTATATATATGTATATATATATATATATATATATATATATATATATGCTTGTGTGACTCATGGTTGCAGGAGATTGCAGGTACAGTACCACCTAGGTGGGAGGATTGTCTTCACCTGGATTCGCAGGTTTGAGTGTTCCTCTTTGGCCCTTAGAAATTGGATTAGGTGGTCAGAAGACCCTCTTGTGACCCTAGTCGTGCCCTAGTGAACATTGTCAGTCGTCTGTCATAATTCCTTTGATTGGGGATGTAGGTCGTCTGTTTGTTTGGCTTTCTTGGTTTGTGTATTTTGTATGTGTGGTTAAATTGAGTAATTATCTTTTTTATTTAATTTGATTAAATGTGGGTGTTTATGCATAAAAAATTAAGGGACTAAATTAAATAGGTTTCATTTATGCGATTAGTCGTTATTTAGAATTGCTCAATTTAAATTTGTAGCTAGTTTAATTAAATGGATAATTTTAATTGATTAATTTATTTAGTTATGCTTTTGGAAATGAAAGATTTAAATTAATTTGAAATAAAATTAATTTAATCTCCTTGCCTTTTAAAAATAGAAAGGTTGTTTTTAATTAGTTAAGAAAATCAACTTAATTAAAAAAAAACTAGATTAAAACATTGGATATAGTTTTTATTTAAATAAATAAATAAAATTAGGATTTTATTTTAGTTAAAAATAAATAAATAAATAATAATATATTTTACCCTGATATAATTTTGAAATAGATATGCTAAGTTGTGTTAATTAAAAAAACAAAATAAAATAAAATAATTTTTTTTTTAGAAATTGCATGAGAGAGAGAAAAGCATTTTTTATTTTTCTAATTTGAAAAAAGAGAGATGCTCTTATTATTAAATATTATTATTGGGGAAAAAGGGAATTTTGGGAAAAAGAAAAAAAAAACCTAAAAAGTTTAGGTTGCACATATTTTTCAAGATTGGTAATACTTGGGGTTCACGGGAAGGAGGCGGCAACCAGTGGAAAAGAAGAAAATCCTTCATTTTTTTTATGGAGGTTGGAGGAATAAGAATCAGGAAGGAAGGTTGGGCTCTTCTTCAATCCCAGCTCTGGAGCTCTTCTCAAATGTCTTGCCTGGAAAGCTATGGAAGGTTGGATTTTGAAAACCCTTGTTTGTGTATTGTACTTGTAGTTTGTTATTTCTGATTTTCACTCTGATTGGGAAAGAGGAAGAAATAAAGAAACTTGTTTGCATTGTTTTTCATTCCTATCTGTTTGGATTGTTTTGGATGAATTTAAAAAGAGAGGGTTTTAATTTGCCCAATTTTGGAAGCAAAAATGTGGGTTGTGTTCTGAAGGAAATAAAATTTGGGGTTTGGAATTCAGAAAGAAAACTAAAATTTTATGTTGAAAATATATATACCAGATCTATTGTTTTTAAGAACAGAGTTTAAAAAAAATATATATTAAATTTAAAGTCTCTGGGAGACTGTATTTTTTTATTACTATGCGTTTTTTTGACAGTAATTAATTTTTTTTTTAAATTTCAAAAAGAAAATGTAAAAAAAAAAAAAAAAGGCAAGAACCCTTGTGGCGGGGATAAACCCCCACCACGGGGTGTAGCGACTGCTACCAAATGGTAGCGGACTGCTACCAAATGGTAGTAGCGCTGCCCATGGCAGTCGCTTGGTACCATTTGGTAGCAGCGCTACCAATGGTAGCGTGAGCTACCATGGGGGCCATGTGGACGCCCCCCCCCCCCCTTTACCTTATATTATTTTTTTAAACCGTGCTTTAAATATATATATATATATATATCAAAAAAATATATAATAATTTAATATTATAATAAACGTAATTTTAATTATGATTAATTGTTCATTAAGTAATAAATTATTATTAATTTGTTATTAATTATTTGTATAATGGGAAATATACATTAATTAATATTCAAATTTTATTTTATTATTAATGAGTATTTTTCTAATTAAATACTTAATTTGTTAATATTGGTTTTTAATTATTAATTTGTTATATGTTATTAATCGTGGATTAATAAAGATATATATTAATTAATAGTTAATTTTGGTATTTTTCTTCATGTGCGCAAGGAAATAATCTGTTAATTTGGGAATGGATTATCTATATTTGGTTTCTTTAAATATATATTTCCTTGATCTGTATAGTGTAACTTGGTTCTGGAAAGACGAATTTGGAGGAATTATTTTAGAACCAGTATGACAATGATGTTTTAATTGAAGATTAAATATCATATTGGTTAACCTTTATTTAATTATATTCATGTGAACTTGGTTTAAGAACTCATAATGACGTATTTATGTATGTTTGATGCAATGAACCTTAGAGAGTTAGAAAACCAAGAACAACCTGTACCTGGATAAGGTGGGTAACTGCAGTCAAACTTAGATCATTTAGGAAACTTGATCGACATTTAATGTTTAAACCGATTTGGGAAAAAGATTGTATTTACTGGTTATTGCCTATGCGAGTTTAATTCTTGTATTCGCTTTTGCTTAAGTAATGGCAAGCCTTGCTTTGTTTGTTTTGACCTTGTCATCTGTCTGAATTGTGGTTGGCCCTAGGTTGGTCAAGATCTTAGTTAGAGTACCATCAGGAAATGGACCTTTGTATCTATTTTTAATATGCTCAGTTGGATCTGTTTCTATATAGGGATCATTTAGGATTTATTGACCGAAGTGGTCGTTTGTATATTGTTGTGCTCGCCTAAAAGGCAGGAATGTAAATGATGTGAATCCTATGTAACTATAACTTAATTAATTACCAGAGGGGTCTTGTAGTTGAGCAGACCCAGAGATGTAGCCCTCTAGGGGTGAACTCTAAGATCATGTATGTGTTATGTGATGCTTTTGTCTCTCATGTTTCATGGATAGTGCTAGCATGTATGGATGATATTTTATAGAATGTATAAGTGGATTAGATGAGCTTTATCATAATGCATGTATGCAGTTGTCTCTTAAATGCAATAAATGGATCATGAAGGAATGTAATCAATTTCAGTTAATGATGATACAATTAAGTATGCATGAAAGAACTCATTAGTTATGATGAAATTATAGTACATTTTGGAACAAGATGCATGGCACATGTTAATATAAACTTGAACACATTGAATGGGTAATAATTATTGGATGAAATCGTCATATTATCTAAATTGTAATTCTAATGGATGAACTTCATTTAGTTATTTACATTTTTTAACCTCAATAAATGAACTTCACCTTATTAGCTATAATTTAACTATAATGGATGTACTCATCAAGTTATCTATATTTTAACCCTAATGGATGAACCTCATTATGCTACTTACATTTTAACCTTAATAAATGAACTCCATCTTGATAGCTATAATTGAACTAAAAAGGGTGAACTCATTAGTTATCTATATTTTAATCTTAATAAACGAGCTTCATCATATTAACCTTACTTTAACTATAATGGGTGAACTCATTAAGCTATCTATGTTTTAACCCTAATGGATGAACTTCATTATGTTATTTACATTTTATCCTTAATAAATAATCTTCATCTTATTAGCTATATTTTAACTATAATGGATGAACTCATTTGGTTATTGCAATTTAATCTTAATAAATGAACTTCATCTTATTAGTTATATTTTAACTAAATTGGATGAACTCATCAAGATAACTATATTTTAACCTTAATGGATGAATTTATATGTTATCTATTTTTTAACTTCTATGGGTAAATTTCCGCATGCTATCCTCATCTCCAACATAATAGATGAACTTTTCCTAATTTCTATATCGTTAATTCACTGAACAAATTTAATCCATGTTCCAAGTAATCACATGTAATTAAGATATCTTGCTTAATTGGATCAAATGTCGTGAGTTGAGTTAGGTGTTAAGTTACGTAATCATGTTGGGAAACTCCTTAGGTTTTGTTTAGTCTTCCGCTGTGTTATCTAAGTGTTAGATAACTCCAAGGAATCTTAATTTTGTGCCTTATTATTATATATAAAAAAATATTTGCACTCCATTCTTGCATTTTAGCTTTATCGCTTCAGGGTTTCCTGGCGGGGCATTACAAATGTTGGATTAAGTGCCGGTTTAAGCTCTATCAGATACCTCTACCATAAACCTTGCTTCGCTTTGCTTTTCTCTTACTCGCTCTCAAAATAAATACATCAAAGTGCATATAATATTTTGCTAACATGTACTGCTTCCATACATACCTATTTAGATATCAAAATGACCTAAAAGATCTCATACATATATGAGTCTTTACAATACATCATGTCGGCTATACAAATATATTTACAATAGAAAACGATATTGTTTCAAGTCGGCTAGGAGTACCAGTATAATCTGTTGTCAGTGCAGACTGGATGTCGGTGTGAATAACCTTGTAGTGCCTGCTAGTGCCAGTAGATGATGTCTATCGTCAGTGTACCCTGTGAACCATATTACCAATTGGTTGCCATCAATGACAACATCAACTATTCTCATATGAGTGTATAATGCAAACAACCTCCCTCTTTGGCATTGATGAAAACACTCATGATAAAAATTTAAAAACTAATATCCAAAAATGAAGTCCAAAAACTAAGTGTGCTCCCCCTAAGCAAATGATCTCCTTCTGTACATTTTCCTCATACACCACTACTCCCCCTTTGACATCAACGACAAAGGATGTCAAAAGAATCAAAAATTCAAAATTTACCTAGAAACCTATAGCCGGTTATGTACAATCTGGAAAATGTCTACCAAAACTAAGTTAAGACTCTACAAAAAAATTGTACAGTCAAAAATTGTGGTCTCAGTTTGTCGAATCATACTAGTTAGATAATGCATTTGTTGTTTTGGTGATCTATTGCCTTGAATAGATTCTTTGTACAACTCATTTCGATGTGTTAATAAGTTGTTCAATGTAGGACCAAGCTTGTTCTTCAACTCCCAGGTTTTCATCCTTAGCCTTGCTTTCTGCCTTTCTAATTTCTCAATCTTCTCTTCATAGATTGCCATTTCTTGATCCAAAACTAAAGTAAGTTCCGAAGAACCAATCATTATATCAACTATATCATCAATTTCCTTTTGTGTCTTCCTTATTTCCTCATCAATATCCTCTGTTAAATGGTGAGGCTTACATGCTTCATTGTACAACTCTTTGTATTCTAAAATGGTGGAATTTAGTGTTGGTAACAAATAATCAATCTGTCCAATACAATCCTTAATTGTCCTATCAACGAATTCATCTTTCTCCTTATTCACTCTTTCCTTAACGGTCTCTTCATTTATTTTATCCACAATTTGAATATTAGAAGAAATGAATTTGGACAATGTGTCCAATTTACTTATAGACCCAACAATGTGATCAACTTTGCACATCGGTGCAATCATCTACAAAATTGGTAAAGTATCATCAATGGCCTTAAATGGTAAGGTATTGCATTATGTGATCTTCTTTATTGAATCTAAAAGTACATCTGTATCATTTGTTGGTCTATAATCCATGGTAGAAGTTCTAGGCGGAGTGCTTCATTCTGCAATTGGTTTCTTTTCTTCTCCTGATGTTTGCACATTTATCTCGACCACTTCCTCTGCCTTTTCTTCAATCTTACTTTCATTCTTACTATCTATCTTACTTTATGTTTTACTATCTGCCGGTTCAGATACATTTTGTTCTTGCCATGTTTCTTTACCAGTTTCTGCTTGTGCTCATGCCAGTATTTTAGTATTCTGTGGAGAGTTAACAGTGTTTACCGGTGACTCAGAGATCACATGATTTGTAGTTTCAACTTTCTTTACCTTTGCATTTTCCTTATCCAACACAATATTGATATCTTGAGTGTCCACATTGATGGTAAGAAGAATGTCAGACTCTGGATCAACATTATCTACTTTTGCTTCCTTTGACTTATCCTCTCTAGGCTAACTATCTATTTGTGTTAGTGCCTTTGAAGTTATTGGTGGAGTGTCCTGTGCTGGTGGCAATAGGTTATCCTTAATTGTGATATCAGGTACACTGCCAATTTTCCCTTTTCCTTTATCTTTTTGATATACTTAAGTAAATGACTTATCCATTTTCTACCTATCTTTATCTTCTTTCTTTTCTCTCTCTACAAAAAATATGTCTCACTTATCAGTCATTTCATCTGCAATTTCTTTAACTCTACCAGCCATAAGACTAACTTGTTAGTGACCACTCACAAAAACCATTCTATTTGCTTGAGATATAAGGTCATCAATTTCCTGCTTGGAATTAACAAGATGCACAGCTAATAGATCTTCTACCTTCAATTTCTTGTCTAACTCCAGAATAGATATTTTCTTTGCTTATAATCTTTAGTACAAATCATTAGGTATAACATCTACAACTTCAATAAGAACCTTCTCGTAGATATCTAGATACAAAAGAATACTTTCCTCTATAGTATCCTTGACCAAATCCTTGAAAGAATGATAGAATTTATTTACATTACTAAGGTTACCATCTTGAGTGATTTCATTGACTAACTCTTCTGGTGAAAGAGTATCTAGTTCCTTTGGTTAAGATTTCTTCTTTGGAGTAACTTTCTTCTTCTGATCACTAGGCTCTCTTACAGCACGTTGCTTCTTTCTGAGTGTCCTTGATTTCTTAGGAGATGGAGCAGGTGCTGGTGAGGGTTTTCTTTTCTTCCTGTCCACTCACTTGAATTCAGCTGCCTTACCACTATCAGAATCAGATGAGGTAGCCATAGGAGAGATATGTGTTACCAGTTGTTGTTCTGATTTTCTTTCTTGTTCAGCAACATCTTTCATTGGATCTAGTTTCAATAAGCCTTTCTTCACAATCTCAACAAAATTAGAAGCATCTTTCATGTCCTTTTCTCTTTTCTTTCTTTGCTTCATCATAGCAACACTACTTTCAATGGTTTCAGCATTACCAAATATCTCCTCTGTTGGTTCTGATGGAGCATCTAGGAGTATTTTAGCATATGAATCCAAGATGTGTGAATCCACCCCATATCCCATCTCTGTAATCTAGATAGTTCTAGGTCTAACTGCCTCCATCCAAATTTCATCTCTTTTAATAACAAAGCATATTTGTTTATCATACTTATCAACAATGCTTTGGGGAATCCTTTCCCTTTGTCTCATTTTTGCTTGAAAATTCTTAAAATACTCTTTTACCAGTTTGTCACTATCAGATCCCATGCCAGTAATTGCCTCCTTTATCTATTTTCCAACAATAATATCATAGGTAAAATCCTTATGTCCAATACCAGGAATCTCCTTTGAGAAGTAAAGCATTAAACACACAATCAGATTTCCAAATTTAAAAGTTCCCTTCTTATCTCCTTTAATTTTATCCAAATTCTCTAGCAATTCATCCTTTAACCATTCACAGATGTCAATTTTAGCATTATTTATAATCATCTCATGAGCACCATGAATGCAGGAACTGGATATAGAATTCAGTCTGTTAGTATGAGCAAATTTATATCCAATGACCATACTTGCAAATTTAATATTGTTATCTTTTATATCATTGACCCTAAGTGACCAGTTGTCAAATGTAGCTCTGGTTAAGCTCATAACCTCTTTGTTTGGGATTTTCTTTTTCTTGTCAAGCCTAGTGTTGGTGGAGGGTAAACCAGTAATAGCTCTTATAGCTTCCATAGTGATCTTAAATACTGAGTCTAACCATACAAATTCACCGTGAACCTTGCTAAGAACATAGTAGATGATTTCATCTAAGAATTCTGGCATATGAAGGATGTTAGTGAACCCTAAATCATCAACAATCTTGTGTTCCAATTTAACTACACCTTGGTTGTCAGCAATAACATTTATGAACATATTCTTTAAATCTTCAGACCCTAAACTATCAATGTTACAATGTATGCATGCCCTAGGGTGTTCAACAAACGCAACTCCCTTCAGAATTTTTGAAAATTCACCAATGGAGTCATCCAGTTTTGCTATCTTAGGAATTAGTTTAAAAATGGGTTTAGGTCATTTTATATTCTCCACAATGGTAGGGTTTGCAACAAAATCGGGAACAAAACATGAAGATTCCATTGCATAAGATAAATACATTTTAGCTGACAAATCCTTAAATACTTCTAAAAAACTTTTGTTGCTTCGTCTTTGGGATGCCTTTGCTCAATTTCGATCTCTTTGAATGCTTGAATGCTTGGTGAGATGAAATGAGAGGTTACAATGCCTTTATAACCAAAAATTTAACTTATATCCGCAATAAATGCTTCGCAAGTGAAGTGAAAACTCCACATATATGTCGGTAAAGAAGAATTATAACTTCTTACCACCAACCGAGGGTAAATGCATGATCTTCAATTAGTTGCCTTACCCCTAAGTATTATTCCTTAGTTAGATGAAGAATCTCCTGCCTTTGCAGGATTGCTTTGTTCTGCCAGTGCAGTGACAGATTCATCATTCCTCTGATCTCTCTTCCCGATCCTTTCTTAGTGAATTCTTGCTTGATTTAATCTACCTTTTCTTTGTCTTTGTCATTAGATCCTTTATTGTTCGTCGGTACACTCTTGCTTCTACAAAATTTTGCAATATGCCCAATCTTGTTACATGCATAACAAGTTACATTGTTTCTCTGAATAGCTTTTCCTTAACCTTGACCGGTTTGAGTTCTGCATTGATTAGATAAATGTCCAAATCTACCACAAACATAGCATTTCACATTCATTCTACAATTATCTGAGTTATGACCATTTTTATTACATTTGGAACATTGACCGATGGATGAGTTTGTATTTTGATTATTCTTAAATCTGCACTGATTTTCTCTATGACCAAATTTGTTGCAATTAAAACATTTTCCATTGAATTTATAAGCATTAGGTTGCCTTACCGGTTTGTTGTGATCATGATTGTTTACAGTCCCGAAACCTTGTCCATGTTCAAATCCAAGTCCAACTATTTCTCCTTCAGGTTTCTGACTTTTTAGCATATCATCAAGCTTCTCTGAACTTTTCTTGAATTTGTCTTTGTATTCATTTGCAGCTACCAAATCACTTTCCAAAGTGCTAACTTATCTCATAAGTTCTTCTTTGTCATGTTGCATGTGCATCAAATCTATTTTGAGCATATCATTTTCATAACTAAGCCTTAGAGATTCATTTGATCTTTCATTGAGTCTTGTAGCAAAATATTTTTCATTCATCTTTCTATCTTCAATATCCTTGCATAATCTCATGGTTAAATATTGCATCTCATTCTTCATGTTATTGTTCTCTTGTCTCAAATTCTTTGCAATGTCTCTAAGACTTTCCTTTTCTTCATCATCTTGATTTTGCAATTACACATGTAATTCTTTTCTCTTATTCTTTGCTATAACTAGGTTATCTTGAAGTGCTTTGATGAATTCTCGAGCAGTTCTAAGTTCATCTTCCAGTTTGATATTCTACACTTTTTCTACATCAAAATCTTCAAGAGCTCCTTCCAACTGCTGTCTCAAACTTTCCATCAGTACCAGTTTCAAAATATTCCTCAAGTTGTTAGGCTTTTGCAAATAGAGGATGAGGCTTTGATACCAATTGTTAGATGCTAGGATAGTCCCAAAGACACTAAGAGGGGGGGGTGAATCAGTGTCTAACCGGTCGATGAAAGATTTAAACTTATTTGCAACTTTACAACCCAAATTAATATATCGGTAAACAAATAATTATGCAATATAGAGATACAAAAGTATAACCATCAACGCACACCATAACACAAATATTTTTGGCGAGGAAACCTGGTAGGGGAAAAAACTCGGTGGGATTTGTGATCCATAATATTTATGCACTAGCCAATATGAATAAAGATTACTTGTACAATAGGGTCCTATACATGTAGGAAGGCCAACTTCCTAGAGCTCACTACTCAGAACAAAAATGGAGTCCCACTGACTACAATTGGATAGTTAAATCCAATGATAATGTACTTCTCAAAATAACATCTACAATGCTTGATTCAGTACCGATTTAAGCTCTATCAGATATATGGCACCATAAACCTTGCTTTGCTCTACTTCGCTCTTATACGCTCTCAAAATAAATACATCAAAGTGCATATAATATTTTTCTAACATGTACCACTTCCATACATACCTAATTACATATCAAAATGACCTACAAGATCTCATACATTTATGAGTCTTTAGAATACATCATGCCAGCTATACAAATGTATTTACAATACAAAACAATATTGTTTCAAGTCGGCTAGGAGTGCTAGTATAATCTATTGTTGGTGTAGTCTGGATGCCGATGTGAATAACCTTGTAGTACCTCTCGGTGTTGGTAGATGATGTCTTTTGCCGGTGTAACCTATGAACCATATTACTAGTTGGTTGTCATCAATGACAACATCACCTATTCTCATCTGAGTGTATAATACCAACAAACACATGTTACATCACTAATGAAAACACTATCTCTATTCTCCTGAATCACCGGATATCAAACCTTGAATCTTTCACTAGAAACTATACCAAAGGCCAAAAATGTGAAGTAAGTTGACTTGAATCATGAATCAACTGCCTCTATCACCACAACCAAAAATGAGTTATGCATAGTTTTTCTTCACTCTATGTTCCACCTTCCAGACTCAAGCATAAATAAATGATACAATTCCTTAAGCTTCTAGTAGCTCAAATTTGTATACACCAGATAGGATTTCTACACTGATTTTCCATCAATGACAACCCTTAAGGAATCTCCATGCATCAATCTTCACTAGTACAATGTCTCTTGCCAACAATCTCCCCTTATGGCATTGATGGAAACACTATGAAAATGAACTCGAGAATAATGAACTTAATACTGCAAAACTCCAAACAATTTGTAAGATGTGTACAACTGGTTCCCCCTAATAATATGCATTGTTTTTCACCGCACTCTCTCCCCCTTTGACATCAATGGAAAAGGTGGATCTCCGTCAAAATTGTATGTACAAAGATGTATACATCTACTTACATAAATTTGAAAATATCAACAAAGGTTGTCTTCAAGGACTTCAAATGCTCATTCCAACCTCTTTGAAAACATTCCAAAACATTTATCAAAGCAGTAAACATATAAGCATGCACTTCTACTCCTTTAAGATGTGAGGGAATACTCTTACTCAGAGAATTCACTACATCCTGTTGACCGTCGAGTAAAGTGTCTAACCAAGGAGTGATAAGACTCCTCAATTCACCCAATCTCCTTATTATCTGGTCCTTCTCCTGATGCAAGCTCTTGATTTTATCAATTAAGTCCATAACCTGAGCTTCAAGGCTACTGGCAAACACTAAATGAGGGGAAAAGGATTGAGAAATGTCGGCTAACTACCCTTCATATTCCTTAATCTTTTTGTCAATGTTTATGGTAAACTTTGGAAAAATAAGATATGACTTATATATTTGGTCGCCTTCATCCAAAGAATCCTCAATACCCTTCACCGCAGTTGTCAAACTAACCCTATCTCCTTCAAACACTCTCAAAATTGATTTCAATTTTGTTTCATTAAATCTTCTCAAAATGGTTTCATGTGTTGCTTTCTCTAAAGACACAAAATGAGAATCAACAACTTGAAGCATACATTTTATCTTACCAAATGGTGTATCATCAGAGTCTTGCTTGAAGGTAAGAAAAAAAAAATTAAGACATTAGTTGCAAGTGTTATCAGTTCCTTGTCTTTTGAATGGGACTTGAGTAAGTCCTCACTTTCCTTAACATGTGCAAGGGTAGCTAATTTTAGGGCTTGGATAGGGGATAAAGAGATCAAATCTATTGGCCCTTGAGTAAAGTCATATGGATCTATGACAACTTGTTTGCCTTTGTCAATTACAATGTCTATTGCCACTGTCACCAGAGTTTGATCATCTTTATCCTTTCCCTTACCCTTCTCTTCCTCTGCACTTGCATCTGCATCACACTTTTTAGCATCAACTTCTATCTCTTTGTCTTCACCTACTCCCTTATCATCTGCAATCTCCTCAGTTGCTTCCTCATAATATACTTCCATTATCGGAGGATCTTGCATAGCTTCACCAGAGTCATCAGCTACCTATTTATCAATGGTATCATCAACAACTTCTTTCTTATGTGTTCCTTCCGAATCAACTTGCTCAGATACTAATTTTTGGATCGCTCTTAAGCTTTGATTTCATTGAAAGATCTATTTCACTTCACTGCTTTCTCTCTCTCTTCATTTGCACTATGAGGAATGAATAGAAGAATGCATTTTTATCTTCTAAAAACCTAACTTTTAGTTTTAATAAATGCATAACCCTAAATGCTTTCCGGATACCCTTCTTTTCTTTAATTCATTCACCTAAATCTCAAATTTCCATGAAATCTTTTAGATATCAACTGCACAACTGATTTAGATCTTCTGCAACCTTCCAGAACTAGTTATAGATCTTCGAGAGGGGGTTTTAAGAATCTACAGGATAAGCTTTCCCCCTAAGGCATTTGGCCTTAGTTACTAGAGGAGGTTCCAACACCGGAATCAGGTGTGGAGTCATTCTGCACATTTGAATCTTTCTTCTTAACCCACATCTTCTTATATTTATCTCTAATCTTTTCTACTTTATCTTTTCCCTTTTCATCTGATTTATTCTTGTTTACCGAACCATAGTTTCTCATGTTCTTTCTTCTGCAATATTTTGCAATGTGACAGGATTTTTTGCATGCATAGAAAACAACATTGTTTTTCATAGGCTTGAAATTCATCTAATTTGGTCTCATCCTCCATTGGTTAGCAATGTGTCCAAACATTCCATAGGCATAATGTCTTTTATTCTTAAAATTGTTCACCATTCTACACATATTTAACTTATGACCAAAGTTGTTGCATTTGAAAAAATGATCGGTAAAGATACAACCATTATTCATCATATTATTCATCATCCTATTATTCATCCTATTTCTACATTGACTTGCCATATGACCAAATTTACCACAAAAAAAACACTTACCATTGAATTTATAGGCATTAGGTTGTCTTACCGAATATTTCTTATTGTTTTGATGATTTCTTTGTCCAGAAATGGAGGATTCTCCCTTCTCATAGCCAAGTCCTCACATGTCTTTCCCATGTTTCTGACTTTCCAACATCTCCTCTAGCTTGGCTCAGCTAGCTTTAAATTTTTCTTTGTACTCATTATCAATAGAAAGCTCATCTCTTAGAATTATGATCTGCCTTTCAAGTTCTTGTCCATCATTATTACATTGCACCAATTCAAGCTTAACTAATCATTCTCATTGTTCAATCTGCAACATTCATCAGATCTATTCATCAATGACTGAGTCAAATTTTCCTCATTCTTCTTCCTATCTTCAATTTCCTTGGTCAACTTCATCACAATGGATTGCATCTCATTCTTTAGGACTGCATTATCTCTAGCAAGCTTCTCACATTCATCTGTCTTGTCTTGTAGGGATTGATTGTTAGTGCTTTATTCTTCTTTCTCCTTGAATTTATCTATCAGTTCCTTTCTCTTCTCTCTTGATGTGTTGACTTGTTCTTTTAGAAATTAAATGAAATTTTCAGTAGCTTCTAGGCTTCTCCTCAGGTTACTCTTCTTTTTCATTGTTGTATCAAGATCTTCAAGTGTCACAGTAAGTTTCTTCTACAAACCGGAATCCATTGATTCAATATTTCGGATCTTCCTCAAGTTGTTATGTTTCTTCTCAGGAACTAAGCTCTAATAATAATTGTTAGAATCAATGAACACTGAGAGGGGGGTGAATTAGTTTTTTTCAATCTACAAACTTATTAAACTGACTCTTAAACCATCAGATGCATAAGAAAGGAAGTAAAGTGTAAAAACTTAAAGCAATCAACCACAAAACCATAACACCGGTTTTTTACGTGGAAAATCAGAAAGGGAAAAACCACTGTGGGATTTGAACCCATAATATTATTATACTATGGTCAAGAGTATGATAATATTACATAAGGAGAATGCACTTGCATTCAGACACACTGCCTAGAGCTCACTTATCAATTACATAAGAGGGAAACAACCTGGGAGGACTCATTGTCCTACAAATGAGACACAAGAGTAACTACAATGTCTGAACTAGAATATAGCATATACAAATGCAAAAGATCAGTTATGGTTAAGCACAATCTGACTGTCAAATGCTACTATGTCTTTCTACCCTGTTCTGCTACACAATCATCTATCGAAGCACCAATTCTTCATTTTGATGCTCATTCACATATCACACATCCACATTTGCATATTCCTTCCAAAAATGATCACTTAGATTGACATTATATATCCAAACAACCTAATAAGATCTCAAACATGTCAGCTTCATAAAACTAAAAAATATAAAACGTGTTCCTAACATGTCGGCTCAATTCATCCACAAATGCATATGCGGACCTACATAATATGATAACAAGCTTCATATGCATCACCACAAACACTTTGAACTCACCAACAATCACCAAAATCATCCCAAAAATTCCATAGAACATGTTACATCACTAATCAACACACTACCTTTGTTCTTTGGAATCATCGGATATTAGACCTTGAATCTTTCACTAGAAGCTATACATAAGGACAAAAATGCGAAGTAAACTACCTCGAAACATGAATCAGCTGCATCTATCACCACAACCAAAATTTTGAAACCAAAAATGAGTTATGCATAGTTTATCTTCACTCTGTGTTCCACCTTCTAGGCTTAAGCATAAATGAATGATACGATTCCTTAAGCTTTTGGTAACTCAAATTTGCATACACCAGATACTATTTCAAGACTAAGTTGCTATCAATGATAACCCTTAAGAAATATCCATCCATCAATATTCATTGGTACAGTGTCTCTTGCCAACAAGGCTTAGTAAAGATATCTACAATCTGATCATTTGTAGATACATACTCCAATTTGACTTCTTCCTCGCTGACTTTCTCCCTCAAGAAATGATACTTGATTGATATGTCCTTTTTCTTAAAATGCAGTACCAAATTCTTGGAAATATTAATAGTACTTGAATTATCCCAATATATAATAGTAGGCTCATCATAAACAACTCTAATATCATTCAACATCTGCTTCATCCTAACTAGCTTAGTATAGATGATGTATACAGTGAAAATGGATAGTGAAAACAACAATATTGAAAGACTAATAAGGATCAACCACAAAACCCTAACCTAACAATAAAAATTATCCACCATACACAAATGAAGATACCTAAGATCATGTAAACAAACAAAATAAACCAAATATATCATTCACATGTCAAGTAGGGTTTCAATCTCCATTTCTTCCTATATCCATTGATCTTGTATGATATATTTTCTCTCATATTTTATGTGTGCACAAGAGCTCAACAAAGAACAGGAATGTGGTTGATATCTTGGTCACAAGAAGGCTTAATTTTTTCATTAGTGATTAGATGATTAGGTTTGATAATGAAGGAGAGTATCCCCTTATGTAGAGAACACTATAAGAAATGGAGGGATAAGATTGAGAGGTATAAACATAAATGGTTGGCTAGGATTAAAGGGTAGGTAGAGGAAATAATTAAATGATAAAGGGGTAGGTAATAAAAGAATTAAGAGATGAATGATATGTGTCAAGGTAGAAAAGGCTAATGAACTAATTGAATAAATAAATATGTATTTAATTAATAGAGGTAGTAGGATCAATTAAATAAATAAAAAATTTATTTAATTTAAGAAAAGGATAATTTAAATAAATAAAATTATTTATTTAAATGAGGAAAGGCTTAGAAGAGGATTAATGAATTAATTAAATAAATAAAGATTTATTTAATTAATAGAGGAAGTAGGATCAATTAAATAAATAAAACATTTATTTAATTTAAGAAAGGACAATTTAAATAAATAAAAATATATTTTTAAATGAGGAAAGACTTAGAAGAGGATTAATGAATTAATTAATTAAATAAAGATTTATTTAATTTAATTAATTAAATAAAGATTTATTTAATTAATAGAAGATGGGGTAAAATAATTAAATAAAATAAAAAAATTTATTAAATTAGACAAGACAATTTTAGGTGTCTATAGTTGCTAGCAGCAACAATGTATTCAACTTCTGCAATAGATAGAGAAATAGCATCTTGCTTCTTACTTTCCCAAGAAACCAACTTCTTTCCCAAAAAGAATGCACCATAGAAGGTACTTACTTTCCCAAGAAACCAACTTCTTTCCCAAAAAATAATGCACCACCAGAGGTACTCTTTCGGTCATCAACATCACCTTCCCAGTTAGCATTAGTATAAGCACATAACATGAAATCATCATTCTTCAAATACCATAAACCATAGTCAATTGTCCCCTTCAAGTATCTAAAAATCCTCTTCACATCATTGGCATGAATTTCTTTAGGATCAACTTGAAATCTTGCACAAAGATAAATAGCATGAATAGTATCAAGTCTAGTCTAAGTCAACTATAGCAGTCCACCAACCATAGATCTATACAAGGTCTAAATAACTTTTGAAGATTCATCATGCTTAGACAAATTGCATCCAGTCACCATAGGATTTCCAACAGGTCTGGAGTTATCCAACCCAATCTTCTTCAACAGTTCCTTCACATACGTAGATTGAGAATTTAAAATGCCTTTATCAGTCTATTTAATCTACAATCCTAAGAATAATTTCATCTCACCTATCATAGACATTTCAAACACTTTTTGTATATCATCAGAAAACCTCAATACTCAAATCATCATCTCCTCCAAAAATAATGCCATCAACAAAAACTTGAACAATTAAAATGTTATCATTATCAACCTTTTAGTGTATAAATTACTATCAACAGTACCTTTACAGAATCCCAAGTACATCAAATACCTGTCCAATCTAGCATACCAAGCTCTAGGGGCATGTTTAAGTCCATACAATGCTTTATTTAATCTGCATACAATGTCTCCTTCATCTGATAATGAAAACTCATCCCATTTCTCAATGTAGACTTCCTCTTCCAAATTACCATTAAAAAAAGTTGACTTCACATCCTTCTAATATGCCTTGAAATTCTTATAAGGATAATATACAAGGAGTAATCTAACACCTTCAATTTTAGCTACTAGAGAAAAAGTCTCCTCATAATCAATTCCTTCCATCTTTGATCATCCTTTACATACCAATCTTATTTTTTTCCATCCACTTCACCGACTTCATTCAATTTATTTTTCAATACCAATTTTGTACCAATCACATTCTTGTCTTTTGGTCTCAGGACAAGTTCCCATGTATTGTTCTTCTCAATCTATTTCAAGCCTTCTTCCATATCTTTTATCCAATTCTCATCTTTACAAGCTTCAACATCATCTTTAGGTTCAATCTTGGAAATCAAACATATCTCTTCAACAACAATCCTTCTCCTATTCATCACACCTTTATTTTTATCACCAATAATCTTATTTTCTAAATGATTTGATCTCACATACCTTGGAGTCTTCTAATTATTTTGATTCTCGGGTTCTTGAACTTCTTCACTAGCAACAACAATATCTGGATTAACTATCTCTATCAGATCATTCTGCTTTAGGCTCTCAGTATACACTTTCTTTAAAATAACATCTTGATCATCAAACTCATATATGCATGCTTTGATCTACTTTCCATGACATTCATCAACCTTCACATTTTCACTTTCCACTATCTTTCTCAACCTCTCATTGTAACACTAGTAGGCCTTGCCCGTAGTAGAGTAACCCAAGAAGAATCCTTCATCACATCTTGCATCAAACTTCCCTATATCCTCATCTCTTTTGATAAAGAATTTTCTTCTTAAAATTATAGAATATCTAACTGTAGGAACATGACCAAACCATAACTCATAAGGAGTCTTACTGGAATCACCTTTTATATGCACCTGGTTGAATGTGTATACAGAAGTGCTAACAACTTCTCTCCAAAAGGTCTTCAAAACATTCCCTTCAATCAACATAGTCCTAGAAGCATCCAAAATTGTTTTGTTCTTCCTTTCAACAACTCCATTCTGCTAAGGGGATCTAGGAGAAGATAATTGTCTTCTAATTCCATGCTATTCACAAAATGAATCAGACTCACCGGATGTAAATTCTCCTCCTCTATCAAATATCGGACATTTAAGATTCAATCCTATATCTGTCTCCACCTTAGCTTTTAATATCTTGAATTTTTCCAGTGCTTCTGATTTCTCCCTTAGAAAAGTAACCCACATCATTCTTGAATAGTCATAAATAAACAACATGAAATATATGTCACCCTACACACGTCTCACTCTTGTAGGACCACACAAATTAGTATACACAAGATCTAATAATCCATTAGATGTATACTGCTATTCTTGAATGAAATTCTTGTTTGCTTTCCCAACTGACATTCTTTACATACTGGATTAGAAGGTTTATGTAATATGGTAAAAAATGATGAGGGGAGATCAAGTGGAAATATTTAATCCCCTCAAAAGAGGGATGAAAGTTTCACAAAGGATTCCCTTCAATTTCTCACACATATTAAATTTAAAAGAGGGGTTGACTTCACTAGATCCAATCCCTAATAGTAAGAGATTGAATATTATGTGAATTGTAGTAACTTTTTGAAGTTATTAGGAAAGTAAATTAACCCTCTTTTATAATAGACTAATTGAATTAAGCAAATTGAGACTAAGTACAGAAATGATAAAGAAACGATTCTATCTTGAGATAGAGATGTGGGATGAAGTTGTACACCTAGAATTAGTAGTAGAATGTCGAGACAAAGCTTCCCTGTAAATATGAGCAAAAGTCCTAGGGACCGTGTGTAAGTTGCACATAGTCCATGAAAAATTTGCATGTTGAAAAATGGTTTTTTTATCTCTGAAAATGAAGCCTAAACCTACAATTACAGTCGCGCACTTGCAAACTACACATAGAAAAGAGAGGGAAATGTTGTTGGGATTGGGGGTTTGCCTTCACGTCAAACCTTGCTTTGGATTTAACCAAGTGGTTGTAAAATGTTGCAAGTAAATGAAAGGAAATGTCTAGATTAAAATTCACCTCAAGAAGGGGATGTAATTGAAATGTTGATACCTTCATAGATGAATTTTCTTGAATGGATATGTGAAATAGGATGTCTTGAATGTTGATACAAATCTCCTCTTCAATGATTTAATCCTTGAATTGAATACAACACCTAGCCTTGAAAGGAGACTTGAAATGCTCAATGCTTGAATGAGTGCTTGAATGCTTGATGATAATGTTGCCTTATAGTCAACTTGTACTTGATTTCACTTATCATCCACTTGTGCTTGCTTGTACAAATAGGAGGGAAAATGCTCCCTATATACTTATCAATTAGCGGTGTTTAGATAATTTCCCATCTTAGGCTGACATAGGAAAAATTTTCTCACTCAACTATTGACAAGACCAATGCAAGATACGATCAAGGGGGGCCAAAAATAAGGCTAGGACAAGGGTGCCATGCCCCTATCCTACCCTAATTTTGGATAGGCAGCCACAAGGAGACAATGCAAAATAATGGAAAATGCAAGTTTCTGATGTCTTGAGCATATTTTAGGTCTTCGATCAGGCTTACGGATTCATCCACTAATGCAAAGACCCAAATGCAGTCAAAAATTGCAAGGGTCACAATTTTATGATCCTACATTTAGCCCCCACTTTAGTGGGAGTATAAGCATACGCCAATACTACCAGTAAAGTACAAGGAGACAAGATTGAAAGAATTTCACCAAGTCAAGGAGGCAAGATACACCAAGCCCCCAGCGGACTAAGGATGTTACAACTTCAATTAAAAAAGTAAAAGGGAAGATCAAGAGAGAGAGAATCATGACTACAAGAAATAAGGGTCTCCTCACTATGAGTCATGAAAAGAAAGGATACCAAAAATTACAAAGCAAAGCCAAGTTCACTAAGTAACTTTAAGTATCAAGAAGAAAAATATGAGTGAAGTGTATGCCCCCATGTTAAAGCGATTGTGCATGCCTTATCGGGAGTGATTTATTTAAGGTAGGATACACCAAAGAGAGATAAAGAGAGGGAGCACGTTAATGCAAGGATTTATCCCCCAATCCAAGAATAAACCCAAGGATAATGAATC
The DNA here is from genome assembly GCF_030272615.1 of Cryptomeria japonica. Taxonomy (NCBI): domain Eukaryota; kingdom Viridiplantae; phylum Streptophyta; class Pinopsida; order Cupressales; family Cupressaceae; genus Cryptomeria; species Cryptomeria japonica. Next base: position 269,292,896 of record NC_081411.1, on the reverse strand, counting down.
ACAAAACACAAAGCATGAGGTGGCTTCACTTTCCTCAAGGTCAGTATGTTGTATGATAGCTCATGTATATCATGCATATATATGCATAAAATAGTTCTCATTCCCCAAAGAAAGGAAACTACCCTGGAAGAAAGGGAACACGTGTGTCTTTTGAGTCAACATGAAAGAGACCAAAAGAGATCTCAATGCTTTACATCATCTTCAAGTAGAAAACACTAGGGACAACAAATAGAAGAATAGGGATACACATAGAAGAATGGTCACAAAAGAGTAAGAAAGGAGAGAGGTAGAGGATCTATGGTAGTAATGTAGCTAGGCTAACATGACATCCGCCTACTGATCTTACTAATCATTATTTTAGGAAGGTGGGAAACACACCAGAGGAACGACATCAAGTACATCAAATGGAGCTATCACAATATCCAAACAAGGAATATGCTCATGTGCTAAGTCACTTTGTTCATTTCTAGGAGATAGGATTAAGGCTTTTGAAAATACTGCAAATAAATGATTGTCAACATCAACATATTCATATTCACTATCAGAAGCATTAGGAGTTGTATTTCCATCATGAATAACATTTTCACCTATTTCTTCATCAAGATTTATAAAAAGTGGAGCTCTAACATGAATAGAAGTAAAACCTTTAGCGTCATAAAATTGCAACCTTGCAATTTTTTATCGCATTTGGGTCTTTGCATTGGTGGATGAATCCCTAAGTCTGATCTGAGAACCGAGACATGCTCAAAACTCCTGAAACTTGCTCCCCGCACTGCTTTCTGTGACTGCCTATCCCAAATTAGGGTAGGACAAGGGCGTGGCACCCCTATTCCCCCTAGGATAGGGGTGTGAAGCCCCTGTCCTCCAAGGATAGGGGTGTGGGGCCCCTGTCCCTACCCTATTTTGGGCCACCTCTGACCTAACCCTACATTGGGCTTGTCAATTGTGAGTGGGAAAATGTTTTCATATGTTGGCCTAAGATGGAAAATAGGTTATAAACCCCTAATTTGAAAGTATATAAGGATCACTTCCCCTCCTATTTGCACAAGTTTAGTCAATGATAAGTGAAGTTGATCACAAGATAAATCAAGTATAAGCGATCATAAGGTGAAATTACAAAGTGACATTGTCATCAAGCATTCAAGAATCCCTTTGAGCATTGAGCACTTCGTGTCTCCTTTCAAGGCTAGGTGTTGAATTCAAGTCAAGGATTCAACCATTGAAGAGGAGACCTCTATCAATATTCAAGACAACCTATCCAAACAATTTCATCAACATGCCAATTACATCCTCTCTTAAGGTGAATTTTACTTCAAATATTTCCTTTCATTTACTTGCAAGTGTTTTCAATCACTTGGTTAATTCCAAAATAGGGTTTGACCTGAAGGAAAACCCCTAATCCCAACAACGTTTCCTCTCTTCTCTATGTGTAGGTTGCAGGTGTGCAACTGTAATTGCAGGTTTAAGCTTCATTTTCAAAGATGGAAAAACCCTTTTCAGAACACAGATTTTTTGGAGGACCAAGTACACTTTCAACCCGGTCCCGACAAATTTTGCTCAAATTTGCAAGGAAGCTTCATCTTGACATTTTACTGCTAATTCCAAGTGCACAACTTCATCCTGCATCTCTATCTCAAGATATAATCATTTCTTTGTCATCTTCATACTTAGTCTCAATTTGCTTGATTCAACTTGTCTATTTTAAAAGAGGGTTACTTTACTTTCCAAATTCATTGTCAATTCACTTAGCATTCAATCTACTTCTATTAAGATTGGATCTAGTGAATTCCACCCCCCTCTTTTAAATGTAATGTGTGTGAGAAGTTGAAGGGAATCCTTTGTGAAACTTCCATTCCATTCTTGAATAGGGTAAAGCTTTCCACTTGATCTCCCCTCATCACTTTTTACCACATTACATTTTGGTGAACCCGACATCTTACATGCTTGACATTCAAAATTATTGCATATTTTCACTTACAAGTTTAATTTTCTTGCAATTTACAAAACTTAGTGGTTAATTATTTTAGATCTAAGAATTGCATTGCTTGTCAAATTCAATTTATTCATTGTCTTGTTCAATTTGCAAATCAAATTTACAAAATTAAGTGTTTAATTGTCAAAACCCTATTTTTCAAAAATCACCTTGAACTTGTGCAAAAATTGGATTTACATTCAATTTTCTGATTTGGGATTATTTTCAAATTTTTCTTCTTTTCTAAAATTCCAATTTTCAATTTCCCTCCATTTTCCAAAATTCAAAATTTTAAAATTTAGTGGTTAGGTCCTAAAACCCTAAGTTTCAAATTTACTTGGATTTTGTGCAAATTTCTATCAATTTCAACAAATTTCAGTTTTCTAAATATTATTTAAGGTGGCGCTGTCCATTAGGTTTGACCTTTTTCAAATTTGCAATTCAATTTCTTATCTTTTTCAAAACCCTAATAAGGTCCTATTTTGACATTCAAACCTTAATTTTGCCTATATAAATTTTGTGAAATCAACCAATTTTGGGGGGTTAGCTCTAAAATCATCATAGCTTTCATCCCTAAAAATTTCCAAAAAAAAATTGCTTAAATCCAGAAAATTGGTTGATTTTGTTGAATTTTTATCCCTCTCAAATAAAAAATACATCCCAATTTCAACATTACAACTTTCAAGGAAACATCTAAAATTAAGTGGTTAATTATAATCTACCCTAATTTAAAAATCTTAATTTTTGTCAATTTTAATTTTGAAATTAAGTGGTATCCCATTGCCCCTAATTTTTAAATTTCAATTTATTTTCATTCATCATAAATTTCCTTGGAAATTGTGTCATTTCTTCTTTCCACAAAGTTCAAATTCTCTAATCATAATTTTCTTGGATTTTTGCATTATTCAATTTTCCAAACTTAGTTCCCAAAATTCAAATTCTCCCTCTAATGCATGAGTTTTACAGCTATTAGTCCTACCTATACTATTCCCAATTAGACGAAGCATTAGAATTAAGACTTCCCAATGTTTAATTCCCGAAGAGATGGAGCCTAATTTGGATGACTTCTACAATAAGGATAATGCTAATTCTTCCCATCCTAATAACTTCCCTATCTACCCAATTGATGATTCCAATGATGAAGAAGAAGCTTTGACTAGAGTTTCCATAGATCAACTTTCAAAATTGGACAATGAATTTGACAATTTCCAATAATGGATGTCCCAATAATATCCTAATAGTGAAGCTCTTCCATTAATTGAAGGTCTAAAGCGCATGATTCAAAGTTATAAGAATGGAATTGATATATTGCATGGTATTTCTCACATTGTTGATTCAAACGTCATGCCTATAAAGAGTTGTGCTGAGAACTTATGTTATTCACAACCTTCTATATAAATCAATCATTATATTCCTTTGACCACTTCAATAACTAGCATTCCCACTTTCACGTCAAACATCATGACTACTTCAACTCAGAATGTCATACCTCCAACCATTAGGCATGGGGTCAATTCCCTCTTCTTCATTCAATCCTCCATCTTCATATATGCCTTCAATGAGTATTCCTATTTTCTCTCACCCAATAAATGTGACACAAGGGAGCAATTCATTCAATCATTTTACTCCTCCTTTTAGTGTCCCATTTCCTACTCAATCATCGCCTATGCCTAATAACCATAGTGTCCCACCACCTTATTCTCAATCAATGCCTTCTTTCAATAACATCACACCACCTTCTCAATCAAACATGTCTAACATAAATTCCTAAACCGAAGCAACCATTAATAATCTTGCTCAAATTGTGTCTTCATTGCAACAACAAATCACTTCTATGTGTCAATCCAAGTTTAGTGTGCCCACATTTGATGTTGTGAGCCCACTTTCTCTTGATTTGGTTAGAGTTGTCCCTCCTAAACATGTTGAAGTTCCTCAATTGGAACTCTATAATGGAAAAGGTGATCCTTTAACACATGTCAAAACATTCCCAATTTTGTGTACTGACTTTTCTTATGATCAAAGATTGCTTACCAAATTGTTTACTAGAACATTGAGAGATAAGGCTTTACAATGGTATTTCTCTTTTCCTTCCTATTCTTTTACTTCTTTTCAACAATTAGCAAATTCTTTTATTCAACAATTTCAAAACAACATAGGTCCTAAAATCATTTTGACTGATTTAATGCATTGTAAACAAGGTGTTAAAGAAAAAGTGACTAATTTCATTGGTAGATATAAGAATTTGTGTTCTCAAATTTCTTTACCAGTGCCTAATAATGATATTAAAATCATTTTCATTTCTAATTTGGAAAAAGACATTAGGGACAAACTTTTCCTTTTAGTTTACTTCCTTTCCATAGTTGTGTGCAACACTTCACAATTATCAACTGATTGTGAGTCAATTGGAGCAATCTATTCCTATGGCTCCAAGTGATAAGGGTGAGGGTGCTCAACAACCATTTTTGAAGTTCAAACCGAATAAAGGCTTCATCAAATTAAATGACACCATCAACAACAACAATGTGAATGCTACAACAAGTGTGTCTCCTATTTCTAAATTTTTCAAAAGAGAAAGACAATTTACTCCTTTGAATGAATCTTTGCATAGCATCATTTCTCAGTTGTTACAAATAAATGTTATCAAACTTCCTCCAATAAAACCAGTTGATCCAAGTCTAAGGCAGCCTCACCTCACTTTGATAATAATTATTTTTGTCAATTTCATCGTCAACCTGGTCATGATACTAAAAAATGTTTTGCATTAAAATGTTAGATTCAAGACTTGATTGATAATAATACTATATATGTGGCAGGTGTGAATGATAAGGGAAACAAATCACTAGATCCTCCTAATCAAAACCTTAAGATTTTCACTGATCCTTTAACCTCTCATACCTCTAACGTGATTGAAATTGAACATACCTCTTTCTCTCCCTCTAATGTCACTTTCACATTTTCAAACATGGTCAATATGGTAGAGAAACAAGAAACACCTAAGGATCCATGTATAACATTTGACCCTAGTGAGACCATTAGAGCACTCGATGGCCCTTTATACATATTTGTAAAAATCCAAGACAAACCTTGTCGTAGTGTGCTTATTGATCCCTCTTGCATGGTTAATGTCATCACTGAAGAATATCTTTATACTTTACATTTGCATCAACAAATCTATGATGATACTAATGTGGTCGTTAAATTATTTGATGGATTTTCTTGTCCTACTATTGGTTCTATCACACTCCCTATTAAGGTTCACACTAAATCTATCGATGTCAATTTTGTTATCATTCCTTCATCTGAACAATTCCGTGTGAAGTTAGGCTACACTTGGCTATCTTCCATGAATGTTATTTCTTCTCCAATACATAAGTTTTTGAAATTTCCCTACAATGGAAACATCATAATTGTTAACCATAGCTTATTTCAACCAACCAAAAGAAGCCCAGGTATTCCTATTGATTACTTTTGGCCTCAACAATTTCAATCTCTTCCAGCGAGAAGTGATGCTCTCTTTCAATCTTATCAAAAAAGGAAGATAGATATGATCTTATACTTAAACCAACCTAGAACTCCAACACTCTATATTCCCATTCTTGAAGATGAAGTTCTTCCCCTAAAAAAAATAACTAATCTTCCTCCTAAGGAATATTCCCAACCTATTCCTATGGATGAAACTATACCTTCTCCTAAGAAGAACAATAATAATCCTCCTAAGGTTAGACCTATACCTCCTCCTCATGATGGACCCGGTCTCCTTCCCACACCAAATATTCCTCCTTTATGGTGTAGTTTCGCCTCCTTTCTCTTATAGAGAGAAGAGACATGCCTCTCCTCTTGTCCAACCTAAGAGGTCTCAACCTAACCATCCAACTACCAAAGATAAGAATATTCCTCCTTCAACAAATATTCCTCCTTCTTCCCAGCCTTCTGCTAAGACTCGATAGAATCATTGTGCGAGAGAATGCCGATGAAAATGTCATGCTCGAGCTTGTGAAGTTGTTCCTCAAACTATTAAATCTCCCAAAATACCAACTATTGACATGATTCCCTTTTCTCCTAAGCAAGATATTGAACCTAAATCTCCAAATCATAAGTTGCAAAAAATATGTGATGGTTTTACTTCTATTCATGTTAGAGCTCCTCTTTCTATAAATCTTGATGAAGAAATAGATGAAAAATTTATTCATGATGGCAATACAACTCCTAATGCTTTTGATAGTCAATATGAATATGTTGATGTTGACAAACATTTATCTACAAAATTTTCAAAAGCCCTAATCCTCGCTCCTCAAAATGAAAAAAGTGACTTAGCACATAAGCGTAGTCCTTGTTTGGATCTTTTGATAGCTCCATCTATTGTGCTCGATGTCGCTCCACTGGTATGTTTCCCACCTTCCCGAAATAGTGATCAGCAAGAATGGGAGGTGGATTTCATCCTCGATTAGCTACATTAGCACTGTAGATCCTCTACCTCTCTATATTTTATTTATCTTTTGTGACTATTATTCTATTTGTATCCCTATTCTTCTATTTTTTGTCCCTAGTGATGTCTACTTGAGGATGATGTAAAGCATTGAGATCTCTTTTGGTCTCTTTCATGTTGACTCAAAAGACACATGTGCTCCCTTTCTTCCAAGTTGGTTTCCTTTCTTTGGGGAATGATGACTATTCTACGCATATATATACATGATATAAATGAGTTATCATATAGCATACTGACCTCAAGGAAAGCGAAGTCACCTCGTGATTTTTGTTTTGTGTTTATTATCCTTGGGTTTATTCTCTGATTGGGGGCTAAATCCTTGCGATAATGTTCTCTCTCTCTTTCTCTCTTGGGTGTATCCTACCTTAAAGTAATCGCTCCCAATAAGGCATGAACGATTGCTTTAACATGGGGGCATACACTTCGCTCATATTTTCCTTCTTAATACTTGAAGTTACTTAGTGAACTTGGCCTTGCTTTGTAATTTTTGGTATCCTTTCTTTTCATGACTCATAGTGAGGGAAACTTGCTACTTGTAGTCATGGTTCTCTCCCTTTTGATATTCCCTTTTACTTTGTCAATCGAAGTCATGAGATCCTTAGTCCACTGGGGGCTTGGTGTATCTTGTCTCCTTGATGCGGTGAAAGTCTTTCAATCTTGTTTCCTTGTACTTTACCAATAGTAATTGTGTACTCTTATACTCCCGCTAAAGTGGGGGCTAAATGTAGTATCATAAAATTGTGACCTTATAATTTTCGATCGCATTTGGGTCTTCGCATTCATGGATGAATCCCGATGCCTAATTGGAAACCTAAGACATGCTCAAAACACCTGAAACTTGCACCCCACACTACTTTCTATCACCGCCAGTCCTAAATCAAGGCAGGATAGGGGTTGGCGCCCCTGTCCCTACCCTATTTTGGGCCTACCCTGACCTAACCCTGCATTGGGCTTGTCAATTGTGAGCAGGAAAAAGTTTTATTATGTCTGCCAAAGATGGAAAATCAATTAAAAACCCCTCATTAGAAAGTACATAAGGAACACTTCCCCTCCTATTTGTACAAGTTTAGTTGACGATAAGTGAAGTTGATCACAAGCAGAATCAAGTATAAGCAATCATAAGGAAAAATTACAAAGCGACATTGTCATCAAACATTCAAGCATTCAAGCATCCCTTCAAGCATTGAGCACTTCAAGTCTCCTTTCAAGGCTAGGTGTTGCATTCAAATCGAGGATTCAACAATTGAAGATGAGATCTCTATCAACATTGAAGACAACATATTCCATATATCCTTCCAAACAATTTCATCAACATTCCAATTGCATCCTCTCTTGAGGTAAATTTTACTTCAAATATTTCCTTTCATTTACTTGCAAGTATTTTCAATCAATTGGTTAATTCCAAAATGGGGTTTGACCTGAAGGCAAACCCCCAATCCCAACGACATTTCCTCTCTTTTCTGTGTGTAGGTTGCGATCACGCACCTGTAATTGCAAGTTTAAGCTTCATTTTCAAAGGCAAAAATACCCTTTCGGTGCATGGATTTTTCGGAGGACCAAGTACACTTTCAACCTGGTCCCAACAATTTTTCCTCAAATTTGTAGGGAAGTTTCGTCTCAACATTTTACTACTAATTTCAGGTGCACAACTTCATCCTGCATCTCTATCTCAAGATATAATCATTTTTTTGTCATCTTCATACTTAGTCTTAATTCGCTTGATTCAACTTGTCTATTTTAAAAGAGGGTTACTTTACTTTTCAAATTCATTTTCAATTCACTTAGGATTCAATCTCTTCCCATTAAGATTGGATCTAGTGAATTGAACCCCCCTGTTTTAAATGTAATGTGTGTGAGAAGTTGAAGGGAATCGTTTGTGAATCTTTCACTCCTTTCTTAAAGAGGGTAAAGTTTTCCACTTATGGTCCCCTCATCACTTTTCACTACATTACAAAACCATCACATATTTTTCACAACTTACAATTTGGAGACTTAGGTTCAACATCTTTCTTAGGATAAAATGGAATCATGTAAATTGGGAGATTGAATAGTTTGAGGAATATCCTCACGAGCTCTAGCACGATATTTTCATCGGTGTTTTCTCGCACAATGATTTCAACTGGTTTTAGCGGAAGGCTGAGAAGAATGAGATATATTTATTAAAAGAGGAATATTCTCATTTTTGGTAGTTGAATGTTTAGGTTGAGGTCCTTTAGGTTTGACAAGAGGAGAGGCAGGTCTCTTCTCTCTAGGAGAGGCAAGTCTCTTCTCTGTATAAGAGGAAGGAGGTGGAACTGCACCATATAAAGGAGGAATGTTTGGTGTAGGAAGAAGACCAGGTCCATTATGAGTAGGAGGTATAGGTCTAACCTTAGGAGAAATTTTATTGATCTTCTTGGGAGAAGGTATGGTTTCATCCATAGGAATAGGTTGGGAATATTCCTTAGGAGGAAGATTAGTTCTATCTGTTAGGGGAAGAACTTCATCTTCAAGAATGATGGGAATATCAAGTTTTGGAGTTCTAGGTTGTCTTGAGGATTAAATTGTATCTTTCTTCCATTTTTTATAAGATTGAAAGATAGCATCACTTCTTGGTAGAAGAGATTCAAATTGTTGAGGTCAAAAGTAATCAATAGGAACACTTGGGCTTCTTTTAATTGGTCGAAATAAGCTATGGTTAACAGCTATGTTTTCTCCATTGTGGGGAAATTTTAAACACTTATGGATTGGAGAAGCAATAGCCTTCATAGAAGATAGCAAAGAGTAGCCTAACTTCACATGAAATTGTTTAGATGAAGGAATGATAACAAAATTGACATCTATAGATTTAGTATGATTCTCAACACGAATTGTGATATAACCAATAGTAGGACAAGAAAATCTATCAAATAACTTAACCACCACAATTACTATCATCATAGATTGGTTGATGAAAATTTAAAGTATAAAGATATTCTTCAGTGATGACATTAACCATGCAAGAGGGATCAATAAGCACACCACGACAAGGTTTTTCTTGGATCTTCATAGCTGTGTATAAAGGGCCATCATGTGCCCTAATGGTCTCACTAGGATCAAATGAGATACATGGATCCTTAGGTGTTTCTTATTTCTCTACCATATTAACCACATTTTGAGTGGTAAAAGTGACATCAGTGGGAGAGAAACGGGTGTGTTCAGTCTCAATCACGTTAGATGTATGAGAGGGTGAAGGACCAGTGAAAATATTAAGATTTTTATTAGGAGGAGCTACTGATTTGTTTCCCTTATCATTTACACCTGTCATAGATATAGTATTTGTAGTCACATAAATCTGTCCATTTAATTAAATGAATATTTACTATTTATTTGATTATTAAATCCACTAGCCAACAGTTAATTAAATTAAAATTTAATTAATTCATCCTCAATCCCTTCTCTTATTAATTAAATAAATTGTTCAATTTATTTAAATTAATTCATTAAACCACACCTCTAAACCAATTAAATGAATAAAGAATGTTGATTTAATTTTACCACTTTCTTCTTTTAAATAAATAAATTTTTTTTTTATTTAAATCACTAAACAAATGCCCCCAACTTGCATTCTCCTACAAATGCAAGTTGCACCTATTTTGTTGAAATAAAGTAATTTATTTTAATAAAAATCATATTTTCTCTCACCCACCAAACCCACTTGTTCACTAAACCCACTCTAGATTCTTCTAAACTATTTCTAATTAGCCTAATCCCATCCCCTAAATATTATCACATTCCTAAGTAACTTGGAGTCACTTCTCAAAGCCTCAAAGTCTTTGAAAAACATTTAATGCTTAATGTGTTTAACAAGCTAACCCCCAAAGTCTTCCAAACCACTAATGGCTCTTACATGACCATTAATGGCTCTTACATAACTATTTATGATTAATTCCACTTGCCCACATGGTTAGAGGCTTAACCTCTAACTCAACCCCATTTAACCCATGTGTCTCCTCAAGCATTCATTGCTTTGACCATGGTTATTCCCACTAACTCTTTCACAAGAGTTTATCCATTGGATAAAAGAATTATTCATTGAATAAAGGCTTCATTCATTCAACCCAACTTAAATCTTAACTCCTAAGGTAACCCTCAATTAATCTCAAGCATTTAATGCTTCTTCCATCTCTTCTCAAGCCATCTCATGTTGAAATTTGTCATCCTGGGATTGGATTGAAAACCCTCATATGGATCATAAACCCATCAATCATGACCCTTGTTGAGATTACTCAATCTCAACCATCCATTTCCCTATTTTTCCTATAAATAGAACCCATTCCTTCATAATCCAGATCCAGAATTTTGTATGCATCTAAGTTATAGTGAAATTTGAGAGAGCATTTAGGAACATTTACCTTTTGTTTTTTTTTTTTTTTTTTTATCGATAAGAGGCCGAGGCCAAGAAAGGCCAAGAAACCTTTTGTTATTTTTAGCTAAAATTAACATTAGATAATTAAATAATCTCTCATATTTAGCTTGTTTACATTTGCATTATCATATTTTTTATTCTACAATCTTGAATCTCCATAAGACATCCAGAATAGTGCAAAAATCTACTGAAAGCTACACTCATTTGGAACTTGGAGAGGAGAGGACAAGGGAGGAGTAGTTGCAAGCATGTTGGAGGGCATTTGGGGATGTTTTATTGCATTATTTTATTTTGTTATGCTTTCTATTAGATGTTTGATATCTCTCTTGATATGCTTGCTTAGGATAGTGGTTCCCTTTTTCTTTCGTTTCTAATTTAAGACTAACATCATTAACGTTTGATATTGTGTATTTTTGTGTCCCCTAACACAACATGTTTTGTAGACCATCATTTGGTGAACCCGACGTGAATCAAACACGCAACCTTCTAATCGATTTTGATAAACTAGTAACTTTTTTTTTGTTTTAATTAACACACAGGTCACACTTTAGCACCATTGATCATGCTCTAGTGCCTTCGAAAGTTGGTGATTTAATGCTATTGTTCACCATAATAGTGCTATTGTCTTCCAATTGGCACTATCATCCTTCTTATAGCACTATTGACCATAATAGCATTATTGTGTCTACTTTTAGCGCTTTTGCGCTCTCTGTTTGACAAAATTTATTATGTTTGACAGAGTCTTTTAGCGCTTTTGTATTTCTTGTAGCATGGTTGTATTTAGTTTAGCATTTCTATCATTAATATAGTGTTTTTGTGTTAAATAACGCTTTTGTTTTCACACAGAGTAGTGCTATTGTAATAGAGAGTTGTAAAAAAAAAATTGTAACCGAAAAATAAAAATAAAATTAGGCTTCTAGAAGCCCACCAAAATTCTTTTTTTACTAACTGTTTACTTTTTGTGCATCTTTTTGACTAACCCCCTTTGCAGTATTTTTAAGAGTTAGATTAGGAAGCAAAATTGTTTTTTACTAACTTTGTCTTTCAAGGTTGGGTTTAAAATGAATTCACGTTCTATTTTTGGATTAAAAGAATTAAACTCCATATTTCATTTTGGGTCATAAAATGAATCACATCTTTTAAATTTGGGTTTAAAAGGAATCTCACTTGTCAAAATAAAAAGAACCACAAACTCAAACCCAACAATTTTGCTTTGCTTGCAAGTTAGGATTCTTTTCATTTTGGGTTTTAAAACAAGATAAAACAACTTTTATTTTCTTGCATCAAGCTAAAATTCAAAATCAAAACTTCATTTGTGCAAGTTAAAAAGAACCACCAATTCGTCAAAGTTTTTGTTTTCAAAGCGATTTACTTCAAAGAAAAACGTGTTTTCAAAGTCAGTTGACCAAGATTTCAAGAACCTAGATTACATAACATTTTGCCTTGAAAGTTAAAAAGAACACCATTTTTATTGGAGCAACATCTCCAAATAGCCTTTAGATCACATTTCTATAACCTGGTTAAAAAGAACAAGTGTTTTCAGTGATTGGCATGCTTGTGCAAAAATGTTGTCGAGTGGTCCTACTTCTAACACACACAATCCTCTCCCTTGGCTTTCGTGGTCCTAGGTGCAAAAGAAAAGTGTTAGTAACACTCAAAGTTTTATCTTTGTAAGAGAGGCCTGCCAAGAGACACATCACTCTTGAGAACAACCTCGCACAGTAAATCCTTCGAACCTCTATAGAAATCAAGTGTGAGTGAAAGCTGTAGCCTTGGGTATAGTTGTTCCTACAATGTAACTTGCCGAAAGGACATATGGGCCCCACCACAAGTTACAAGGCTCTTAAGTGAGTCACTGCAGAATGAACTTATGTCCAAAAATATCAAACATTACTAGACACCTTTTTATATAGAAACCCACTCGTTCTATTAGTTGAGGATATTTGTGAGAAGTTTAGTGCAAGAGCATAGATGGTTTTGCTCCCAAGATACTCACCATACATATTTGCTTGAGTAGAAATAGGGTTTTTCGAAAGGTTACTTGTAACTTGATAAAAGTGGTGACTCCCCCATCATAGGTATCATCTATCTATTATGCTCATACAAGACATAGTATATCACATCCTTACCTGCTACAACCGGATTCATAAGGTATGTAGTACCAAAGTTGAAGAAATATCAAGATGTGGGCTGAAATTATCGCAACTAGCCATTTGACCTTAGGGATAAAGTGTGTTTGAAATGTCTTCATTTTGTGTCAGACCAATGATAAATTGAGCTGACTTCAGGCTTTTGGAAAAACATACAAAAACATTTGAAAAAGGGTCAAAAAGTTCAAAGATTGGGTTGATTTAGACCCACACCTATTTGTACCTTTTAAGGAAAATATTATTGTGTTTGTGTGCTTTCTTTGTTTTCTTGTCAAAGAAATTCAAAACCAATTCAAACCAAGTATTCATCCAACATAAATTTCCATCAAACATTTGACCAGCAAACAAAACATCAAACAAAGTGCAAAGCAAGATATCCAAATATATGACCATCCTTAAAATCTTGATAAAAAGGAATCTTCATCAACATGTCAATTTGGAGAAAAGACCATTGAGTTCAAAGGATTTTATCAAAAGAAGGAGATTTTTCTATCTCAATATACAAATTTTATCTCACATAGAACCTTCTTACGTCATATGTGTTTATATATTCAAGGGAAATCCAACAAGTTCGATAAAGAGCCTTTGAAAAATAGATCTTTTACTCAATATAGAGCTTTGAGTTATCACAAAAACAAAGGAGACAAAATCAACCCTGCTTTCTTTCTACACATCTGCATTACATTTAACATAGCTCAAGAAGAACCACCAACCCCTGAGAGAGAAGAGGAATAATTTGTCCCCTTTGCAACACAAAATTTTTATTGAGGTTCACATCTCATCCACTTTCACATTCATACATCATCAATCCATTCAACTCTAGAAACATAAAAAGGTCTTGTCCCAAGTTCTTTTTTAGATATTGCTAAAATCAAAACAACACATCACTTTTTAGAGTGTCTCTACATCTAGGATAAATCATCCTAAGAGGCATTTCTATGCAGGTTAAAACTAGTCTATGAGTGCATCCTCTCATTACTAGGTAGCTTGGTTTGTAACACATCTCAAACCTTGCTATACCTTATCACATCAACATTTTTGACAACACAAAGAGAAATTCATAAAAAACTTTGGTAACATCCAATATTCAGTGTTAGAGATCCATCTTCTAAACACTTCACAAAATATTTATCTCTCATTCCATCACCAACTCATAATCACTTTCACCAAACCTCAAAAACTTTCAACACAAAATGGCTCACACCAGATCAAAAACTAGACAACTAGAGATCAACAAAGAAGAGGATGAAAATATCAATGACTTTCAAGAAGCCATTGGAGGAGGTCCAAATGAGGAAGATCCTAGTACTCCAGCTCCTGAAGCAATAGAAAGAGCACAACACAACCCCAGGTTCAATTGACTTTTCGATGAAATCCTTAAAAACAATGCAAATGCTCATTTTTTGAGACTTGCTCAAGAGGGAGCTAAACTACCCTCTGATTTTGATACCGCACAAATACAACAAACATCAAAAAACCATAGCCATAATGAGGGTGGAAGAGGTAGATATATTATCCAATATGACCTTAATCAAGGAAACCCCTCACCTCCTCCTCCTAACGAAATAGACATGTTGAGGCAACAAGTTGAGAATCTCACTCAAGAACTCCACAGTGGTATGAAGACTACTCAATTTTCACTTAATAATATTTGTCCCTATCCCTTTGATAGGAACCTACATATGCCACTTTTTCCATGAGGGTTTTAAACACCTTAGTTCGAAAAGTATCGGGAAAAGGAGATCCTAGAGATCATGTCCAAGAATTTCACTCAGCTTGCCTCAAAGTGGCTTATGAAGACACCTATCTAATGCGCCTCTTTCCTCAGAGTTTGGGAGGAACAACCATGCAATGGTTTTCCCGATTACCAGGTGGCATTAGGACATTCGAGGAACTAGTCCAAAATTTCATCGCACATTATTCACACATATAACACAATGTTACCATGGCAAATCTGTGCAATACCAAGCAAAAGCTAGGGGAGTTGTTTTCAACTTTCCTACAAAGGTGGAGGTAATTGTCTAGTAGACGTTCTCTTCATCTGCCTAAATGAGAGCTAGTGGAAATATTTATTTCCAACTTGAACGATGAAATGGAATTCCATCTAGACATTAAGGGCACAAATTCCTTTGAAGACATGATCACCTAGGGATTAAAATGTGAACGAGCCCTTATCAAAATATACAATGAACCAAAAGATGGCCCTTGCCCGCGTTTTAACAGTGATAAACCCAACTTCTAGAATAAGAACAAGAACATCATCAATGATAGGGATGTGGATGCAAGGACCATAAAAAGTCTACAACCTATGGTCATATTTGTGAGGAAAAATCCCCCTCCTAAAAACAACACCATTGCTCCTCCACAAAATTAAGGTCGCAATGCACCACAAGAGGAACAAAAACAACGACAACAAAACTATAAACCAAAACGTACATACACACCCTTAGGGGAACCCATCGAAATAGTATTGCATCAATTGGTCTCTTCAAATCTAGTGACCTTACTAAAGACATCTAACTATGAACCGCAAGTCAAACCTCCATGGTGGAGAGATAATGAACATTGTGAATTCCACCAAGGGAAAGGATATAAAATGAGTAACTGCCATATATTGAAAGATCTTGTTCAAGATCTTATTGACCGAGAACAAATTGAAATCAAAGGACACGACCCAAAAACCTCAAATGATGATCATCTCATGTTCAAAAATCTGCTTCATCACAAGATCAAAGGGGTCCTTCCACCTCAGGGAAACATACAGATACAACTATTTATACACGAGCTGCATATAATTACACTGTGAATCACCTCTATGACACTGATGAACAAATTACAACCCTCACCATCAAAGATCCAAACCCTACCTGCAATGTTGTTACGCATCCTAGCAAGATCACTATTAAAGCAGCTCCACAAGGAACAACATCCATCCCCAAGCAGTATAACCTTGTGGAACAATTGGACAAAATGCCCACACTCATCTCCATACTAGAGCTCTTACACCTATCTCCATCTCACAAAAATATTTTGGACCAAGCTCTCTAAGAAGCGTCAGTCCCTGCCAACCTTAATACAGATCAATTTCAAGCCATGGTTGGCAATCTGAGGTCATCACCATGTCTCAATTTCTCTAAAAGAGACAATACATCCTTCCAACAACCTCATAACGCCTCACTCCATATTGAAGGATTTGTGAACCAACACAGGACCAAGCAAGTCTTGATTGACAATGGTGTTAGTCTAAATATATGTATATTACAGTTGGTCACAACATTAGGATATGCAATAGAATCAGTGGATCTTAGAAAAAAGATAACCACACAAGCCTATGATGATGCAAAGCGTTCTTCAAAAGGAGTTGTTGTGTTACCTATCAGAGTAGGCCCAGTGGTGAAGCACATCATTTGTCAAGTTCTGGACCTTCCTCTACCATATAATCTCTTGTTAGGAATACCTTGGATACATGCCATGCAAGCCATTCCATCCACCTATCATCAATGTATCAAGTTTCCCCATTACAGTGTAGAAATCACAATCCTTGGCAATGCAAATCCTTTGCATATTGTAACATTAACCATCAACTAGATATTATTGTTCCTAACAATAGAGAATTTATCCTATCCACATAATATGTTATCCCAACCTATCTTTCTAGTTTAATCACCCCTATACCAAAGCAAGAGAAGTTGAAAATGAAAATGGTTGAGGAAGGTCCTGGGGAATATAGTCTAAGCCAACTCTTTTGTGTTGGGCAATTACCCACTTACCCTATAACTTATGGAAAGTCTCAAAGGTTGCTTCAACCACCACTGGTCAAGCCAACATACACTTTGGCACAATTCATCCCTGGATAAAGTCAAGAAGAGGAGACTAGAGATGAGGACCTAGCAGAATGGATCTACAAAGACCCTATCACCACAAAAATTCCATAGGCTAAACTACCCACAGACAAATATGGAAAAGGCCTTACTATCATGCAATGAATGGGCTATGATGGCCATATTTCTTTGGGACCTTACAAGAAAGGATGACATGAGCCATTACAACCAAAATTAAAACCCAAAGATAACACTAGATTAGGTTTTCAAAAGGAATCTCTTCCTAAGCTCATATTCAAGGGGAAACCCTGAAAACCTCTATATCAGCCTAATACTCTAAAGAGGCCACCCTTGATTATATCGAAAGTACCAAGGAAAACACCAACTACCCCAACAAGACTGATAATTCCATTAGTAGTATCCATAGCATCACTCGCACCGCTAAAAATACCTACAAAACCCATAATCCCACTAGCAGCACCGATAATATTACATATAGCACCAATAATCCTACCTACAACATCAATCATCCCACCAATCAAACCAACAACCCCATCAGCAAAAACAACCGCATCAACAACACCATTAGTAGTATCAATACCCCCAGCAACATCGACAGAATTAATAAACCCATCAACAACATCAATGGCACCCATAGTACCAGCAATTCCATCACTAGCAGTGCATCAGCCAATCACAACTGCGGTGTTCATCTCAAAAGATATCTTGATTTGGTATAGTAATCGAATATTGGAAAGTGACTCAGAGATCGACTCACATGAGTGGGAATTTGACTCTGTACATCTATACACATCAGATGAGGAAGACACATCACCAACTCCACCTCGCAAAGAAATACCTATTTACGAAGAGGCGCAGATTAAAACCTCTTGGGTTCCTGAATAAGAAACACCTTCCAAAGACCCTACGTCATATCATATGCCTGATTCTGACATGGAGAGTACCATCAATGACCTTCACCATAGTGTCTTAACCCTCACTGACACATCCCATGAACTTAACCTGATTGATGAGGTAATGCCCATTATCCATCCTTAACTCATCGAATGGAACCAACCTAATCCCCCATGCCTTGACCAATTCCAAAATGATGAGGCGATCATTGACTTTTTGGAACTACGAGATAACATACCAAGTGGGGATCACAAAGTTGGATTCGCCATCAAACTTAATAGCGCAACATACCTTGGGGCGGATGCCAAACCTTTTAGCTGCAAAAATATCACAATAACACATAGATCTTCCAGTGAAAACCACACTGTGGCACTGTTTGATCCCAAAAAAGTAAAAAGAAAGAGCGTATCCAACGGTGAAAACCTCTTTGAGGCGCCTACGGATGAAGGGTTTGACATCCTCCCCTCTAGTACAAATCAGGAATGATCAACAATCTTCATCAAGGAAACAAAAGAATTCAATGTGGGGACCCCTGAGACTCCTCACCAAATACATCTGGTATCTCTACTCACTCTAGAGGAACAACCAAAATTTGTAGAATTCTTCCAAAAGCGTCAGATCAACTTCGCATGGTCTTATGCATACATGCCAGGCCTGGATCCTAATTTAGTCATGCATCACTTAACCATGGCAAAAGGAGCTAAACCTATAAAATAAAAGCTCAAAAAGATGCACCCACAGATTGTTGTACTAGTCAAAGTAGAACTTAAGAAACTCTTGGATGTGGTTTTTGTTGAAATGTGGCGACTGATCAGCAAAGTACTGTACACTCAGCACGTATCCTCGCCGGGTATGTTGCTGCTATAGAAGCCAGCAAAGAGATGATTTGGTTGCAATGTTTTCTGAAGGAATTGGGTCAGACACAAGAGGATAGCCCATTGTATACTGATAGCCAGAGTGCCATTCATCTTGCGAAGAACTCTGCTTTTCATTCAAGGACAAAGCACATTCAGCTCAGGTACCACTTCATCCGGACTATTTTGGAGGAGGGTCAGTTACGGCTTGAGAAGATTCACACAAGTGAGAATCCTGCCGATATGTTCACAAAGGCAGTTCCACAGGAGAAGCTGATTTCTTCATCAGTTTCTGTTGGTCTTCTTGATTAATAATTGTGGAATTTATACCAGTCAAGTCCTAGTGTTTTATCCAGCGGATGTTGCATGTATAGTGGTGTCGTGTAGTATCAGTCTCCAAGTGGGAGATTGTTCGGTTTGGAGCCTGATCAGTCTCCAAGTGGGAGATTGTTGAAATGTGGCGACTGATCAACAAAGTACTGTACACTCAGCACGTATCCTCGCGGGGGTCCGGGGCCGGGCCGGGCCTCGGGCAAGGGTTTGGGGGCGGCAGCCCCCGAGAAAGCGGGGGTTTGGGGGCGGCAGCCCCCGAGAAAATTTTTTTTTGCCGTTTTTGTTGATGAAAACCGACATTGTAATAAAACCCTAAAAAGGTCGACTTTGTTTGTTGCCCTAAAAATGCATGTTATAAGTGGCTGGGATGCTTAAGGCATTGTAAGGTTGATGTACTATTTTTGCTGGATAATAAGAAAGATTGGACGGCTGTGTATGGTGGACGTAACCCATTCTGGGTGAACCACGTTAAATCTCTGTGTTATCTGTGTCCTGTTTTATTTCTTTATCTTTTGTATTTAAATCTGCATATAATTGTTAGTTCATATTTGCTTCGGATCTGCTTGACACCCTAACAGTTTTAATCAGACCCATTGATTACGCAGAGTGGATCTCCAATATAGTACTTGTTGGTAAACCAAATGGGGGCATTTGTATCTCTACTGACTTTAGAGATCTAAACAAGGCATGTACTAAGGATGAATTCCCCCTACCAAACATTCATGGACCTAACAGCAGGGCATGCCATGCTTTCTCTTATGGATGGATTTTCAGGGTACAACCAGATAAAGAATGCTCTAGAAGATCAACACAAAACTTCCTTCACATGCCCATGGAGAACATACTATTAGAATGTGATTCCTTTTGGTCTAAAGAATGCAGGGCCGACCTATCAAAGAGCTATGAAAACCATCTTTCATGATATGTGCATACAATAATGGAGGATTATGTCGATGACTTACTAGAAAAATCATTAACAAGAGAAAGTCATCTTGCCATATTAGATAAATTCTTTGACAGACTAGAACAATATCATGTTTGACTCAATCCAAAGAAATGTGTCTTTGGAGTAACCTCGGGGAAGCTTCTAGGATACATTGTCTCAAGCAAAGGCATTAAGGTCGATTCAGAAAAACTCAAAGCAATCATGGACATGCCACCTCCGAAGAACATCAGTCAGTTAAGGACACCACAAGGGCCCCTACAATCAATTTGGAGATTCATTGCACAACTAGCCAATAAGTGACATCCTTTTACACATCTGTTACACAAAAACATCCACTTTTAATGGGATGCCAGATGCTAGCAAGCATTCCACATGCTTAAGGTTAATCTCATGAATACATCATTGTTGATCCCACCAGATCCTGGTAGGCCTCTTTTTCTATATATCTTAGCTACAACCACAGCATTAGGAGTACTACTGGAACAACACAATGCTACATCTCTCACACACTGGTTGGCTATGAACTCAATTACACACCTATTGAGTGAGCTTTCCTAGCAATAATCCTGGTCGCTACCAAATTAAGGAACTACATGTTGACACATAAGGTACAGCTCATTGCAAAGATCGATCCACTAAAGTACCTACTCAGCAAAGCAGCATTGACAAACTGCTTGGCCAAATGGGTGATGATTCTGAGTGAATTTGAAATTGATTATGTGGACCGTAAGGCTATCAGGGGCCAAGTTATTGCGAATCAGTTGGTCGATGCACCACTAAAAGGCGATCATCCTCTTGTTTCTAACTTCCTAGATGAAGAGATATTCATGATCACATCAACACAACCTTGGAAGTTATACTTTCATGG
Source organism: Cryptomeria japonica (assembly GCF_030272615.1). Taxonomy (NCBI): domain Eukaryota; kingdom Viridiplantae; phylum Streptophyta; class Pinopsida; order Cupressales; family Cupressaceae; genus Cryptomeria; species Cryptomeria japonica. Next base: position 269,272,164 of record NC_081411.1, on the reverse strand, counting down.
CTCATATACTAGACATGGCTCAAGGGCAGGCATTCTGTTTATCACACCTCAAGGTGATAGCATCCCCAAGTCTTACAAGCTAACTTTTCCATGTACAAATAACATAGCAGAATATGAGGCCTTAATCATAGGACTTAGACTAACCATACAATGGAAACTGAAAGAGCTACAAGTATATGGTGACTCCCAACTGGTTATCCAATAAGTCACAGACAAGTCACAGACGAATATCAGACCAAGGATGATAATCTTATGTCGTACAAGAAAATGGTGGATAGTTTCAAAGCATCATTTACAACTATCACCTTTGAGCAGATACCCAAATATCATAATTGAGTTGTTGATGCCATGGCTACAATTGCATCTCTCCTAGATCTTCCACAGAATTCAACATGCTACGAGTTCTTGGTAGAATAGCTTTGGATTCCCGCTTATGATATCCCCGAATTTGAGATGATATGTCGCCTAGTCAGTTCTAAATCCCCATGGCACGGTGAATTCTATACCTACCTTTGTGATCACACACTCCCTCCTAATGAATCCAATAACCAACGCAAAACCTTCATTTGCCAAACTGCATGATACACCATCATTGTTGAAACCCTATATCGACGAAGTCTGGATAGTACTCTCCTTCGATGTCTAGAATAAGATGAGACAACAAAGGCCTTGGAAGAGGTACATGATGGAATTTATGGGATTCACTCAAGCGGTCCTTCCTTAGCAAAGAAGATCATGCGCGCTGATACTATTGGTCGTCCATGGAAAAAGACTCCTACTATTTTATCAGAAAATATAAGAAATGCCAAGTTCACAGAGACTTGATACATGCACCAACATAGGAATTACAACCAATCACAACACCATGGCCCTTTTGTCAATGGGGACTTGACCTTGTCGGTAAAATCCACCCATCATCATCCAACGGCCACAAATTTATCATTACCACCACCGAATACTTCACAAAGTGGATCGAAGTTGTTCCACTTACCCAAGTCACCAGAAAGCAAATCACCTCATTCATCCTTAATTACATCATCTACCAGTATGGTGTACCCATGTCCATCATCACAGATAACGGGCTTGCTTTCAAAAATTAGGATGTCTATGAGCTTTGTGAGAAGTTTCACATCCAATGTCATTTTTTCCACTCCCTATTACCCACAAGGCAATGATCGGGCCGAAGTATCAAACAAGAATATATTGAGAATCCTCAAGAAGGCAGTCAATGATGTTGGTTGTGATTGGCATGTTTAATTAAATCTAGCACTATGGGCGTATTGAACTAGCATTTGAACCCCTACATGCGCAACTCCCTACTCATTGGTCTATGGAGAAGAAGTAATTCTTCCTATTGAGGTTGGGATACCATCTCTATGGGTTTCCTTGCACAATTTGATAGATGATTAAGCATACCGAGTCTCCCATCTTCAAGACTTGGAACTACTTGATGAAAGGCGACAAGCTGCATACAACCACCTCAAGGCTTATCAGCAATGCATGAGCAGAAGTTATAATCATGGGGTTAAACCTCATACATTTGAGGTAGGTGATATTGTTCTCAGAGAGAATCCTCATAACCAACCAAATAGAGAACATCAGGGAAAGTTTGAATTAAATTAGCTGGGTCCATATGTTATCATTGTTGTCTTTGGGTCTGAGGCATATCAGTTGGCTACTTTAGAAGGAGAACCGCTAGTAGATCCGATCAATAACGTGCACCTCAAATGGTTTCATACATAAGCTGTGCAAAGCATCAAGCTCCTTCCAATATTAGAAAACACCAAAAATATTCAGAAAAATGTCCTAAAGAAAATACAAAAAAATCAAAATAGTAAAGAGAAAAATCATACATCCAAACGGTGAACAACCACTCTGGTGGCACCTTGGCTAAGTGCGATGGTGAAAACCTAGCAAATAGGTGCCACTCGTAAAGGTTCTAGCTCCATTGTCTTTCAGACTTGTTGCGATCACATTCATTGCATCCATTCATCCATTAGTGAAACCATGGCTTGTTATTGATCTGCAATCAGGGATATTATTTCATATGTCATGCATCCTGCTTTTCATAGTGATGTCTAAAATTGGGGGCAATGCTCTTAACCTATTGATGGAAGTGGATTCTACATTACTTGTGATTCATTGATTTCTTCATTTAAAACTGTCTGGCAAACTCCAAAAACATTCAAAAAACAATCAAAACTCCAAAAACATTCAAAAAATAATCAAAACTCCAAAAACATTCAAAAACACTCACAAAATCCAAAAACATGATAAAACATCAAAAATCAATCAAAAACATGGCAACAGATAAAAACCTTTGTACATACACATCCCAAACAAACATCAAACAAATATTTTGAGCTACTCAAACAATGACCACTTATCAAATCAACCAAACAATCAACACAGGTACACACAACTGTCTTAACAAGGATGCATCCTTCCTTACTAGAACAAAGACATGGTAACATTTTCTTTGACAAGAAAATTATGTTTAAGCTATCAATAACTTGGTCAGTTTGTTAGTTATTTATTCATTTATGTCAAGTTCCTACGCTACTCCGGGATATCCACAAGTGATTAGAGTAGTCGGGATGGTTCCTAGGTATTATTATTTTTATTATCTGTGAATTGTTCCAATGAAGTTCTGGGGCATGTACTAATGGTGTCTACGTAGGAAGTTCACTAAGCGATGTGATCATATGCAAAAATCTATTCATGGATCACTATGGCTTACTGACTACAGTGTATACCTCGACCATTTGCACACGAACCAAAATGGAGGGTCTATATTCTTTATCTATAATGCATGCTTATAGGTACAATGCTCCAAACTTGGTTCCTACTGCCTCATCCAAGATTGATACTACCATGCTCAATGATGAAAAATAAAACACTATGGATCGTCATTCCATCTCATCTGTATATATTGCATTCCATCCATCCATACATCCATATAGCTGCATATCAATCATATATAGTCATGAGAATGCATACTCTCTATTTTTCTCTTCTTCACACAAGAATGGGTCCTCGGTCCTCCATATCTTCTATCTAACATTGAATCCCCCCCTCCCTCCCCATCTTGATCATCAGCATCATATACCCTACATCGTGCCCCATCAACCCAATCAAGACATGTTCATCACCATCCATTTCTATCAGGAGGGGTTGCGTACCCCATCCTAAGTCATCTTATAAGCCAAGAAAGTTACTCTATCTGCATAGGTACATCAACTCATGCACACCTAGACTATCAACAGATACTTTGATCAAGTGTCTTTGGGTCTCAACAGGTAATCGATCATGGAAAACCTAGACTACAATAGGCATTTCTCATAATGACCTAGTCTCAACGGGGCTACTATGATTCACCACACATCACCTACCACACAAACACTATCAATCATTCCAACCAATCAAACACAATTAAAATGGACAATTACATCAATTGTCTAAGTCTCAACGAGTATTTTCCTTCATATACCTTGACTTCATCGGGCAATTACATCAATTCTCTAAGTCTCATCAGGTCACTTTGACTCACTTACTCAGACTTTATCCTATCTAAGTGAACAACTAACATCAACTGTCATGATTTGACTCGACTGGGGCAATTTAACAGTTTTCACTAGATTATCCAACTACTTTGATCAATTGTATAGCATCAATCAAAAGCACACACTACCATGGCACTGTGTCTCTTACATGACCTAAGGGTACTCACTAGCTTGTTGCTTCACCGTACTCACTTTGTTCTCTCCCATTCTTTCACCATTATTCCTCCTTTCTTCTATTCTACCTATCCCTCCACTTCTCTCTCTTTTTCGAGAGTTCACCCGATTTTTCAAAAAAAAATTCAGCTCATCTCTCGACGGGGCATACTACCCATTAAATTAACATTTATGGGGCATATTTCTTCATGCCTATTTTTCTTTCTTTTAAATGACACGATAAACCGCACCGTCTCAAAGAGGGGCAAATGTAGTCACATAAATCTGTCCATTTAATTAAATGAATATTTACTATTTATTTGATTATTAATTCCACTAGCCAACAGTTAATTAAATTAATATTTAATTAATTCATCGTCAACCCCTTCTCCTATTAATTAAATAAATTATTCAATTTATTTAAATTAATTCATTAAACAACAATCTAAACCAATTAAATGAATAAAGCATATTTATTTAATGTAACCACTTTCTTCTTTTAAATAAATAAATAAAATATTTATTTAAATCACTAAAAAAGTCCCCCCCCACTTGCATTCTCCTAAAAATGCAAGTTGTACCTATTTTGTTGAAATCAAGTAATTTATTTTAATAAAAATAAAATTTTCCCTCACTCACCAGACCCACTTGTTCACTAAACCCACTCTAGATTATTTTAAACCATTCCTAATTAGCCTAATCCCATCCCCTAAATATTGTCACATCACTAAGTAACTTGGAATCACTTCTCAATGCCTCAAAGTCTTTGAAAAGCATTTAATGCTTTATGTGTTCAACAAGCTAACCCCAAAGTCTTCCAAATCACTAATGGCTCTTACATGACCATTAATGGCTCTTACATAACCATTTATGGTTAATTCCACTTGCCCACATGGTTAGAGGTTTAACCTCTAACTCAACCCCCATTTAACCCATGTGTCTCCTCAATTTATTCATTCAACCCAACTTAAACCTTAACTCCTGAGGTAACCCTCAAGTCATCTCAAGCATTTAATGCTTCTTCCATCTCCTCTCAAGCCATCTCATGTTGACATTTGTCATCTTGGGATAGGATTGAAAACCCTCACATGGATCATAAACCCATGAATCATGACCCTTGTTGAGATTACTCAATCTCAACCACCCATTTCTCTATTTTCCTATAAATAGAGCCCATTCCTTCATAATCCAGATCCAGAATCTTGTATGCATCTAAGTTATAGTGAAATTTAAGAGAGCATTTAGGAAAATTTACCTTTTGTTATTTTTAGCTAAAATTAACATTATATAATTAAATAATCTTCCATATTTAGCTTGTTTACATTTGCATTATCATACTTTTTATTCTACAATCTTGAATCTCCATAAGACATCCAGAATAGTGCAAAAAGCTACTGAGAGATACACTCATTTGGAACTTGGAGAGGAGAGGAACAAGGGAGGAGCAACTGCAAGCATGTTGGAGGGCATTTGGGGATGTTTAATTGCATTCTTTCATTTTTTTATGCTTTCTATTAGATGTTTGATATCTCTCTTGATATGCTTGCTTAGGATAGTGATTTCCTTTGTCTTTCGTTTCTAATTTAAGACTAACATCTGTGTGGGGGAAAAAGTGACACTAAGCAAACATGCCCTAATCTCACTTTCAATCACACACTTGTGGAATACGAAAGATCCTAGAGGTATCACACAATTGGCTACTTCTTTTTGTGGAAGAGAGAGCCACAGGCTACCTATTAGGATTTCTATTCCTTTGTTGCAAATGATGGATAAAATGATGCAAGTTCAACTACTAGCCCTAGAGTGCAAGTATGAACTAGTAACAAGATTGCAAGATTGAGATTAAGTGATGAAAAGTTGTAAACACAAGGATAAAAGGAGAATGCAGATATGTACCCGGAGTTAAAATCTGAGTGAAAATGTTCGGGATGGGGGCGCAGGCGCCACTGTCCTGATTCTGCTCCTGAAACTGCTATTTTACAACCTAGAAAACTGTCGGAAATGTTGTCTGACAGAAGGACCAGGGCGCCCAGTGCCCCTGTCCTGGCAGGACCAGGGCGCCCCACGCCCCTGTCCTGGTCTTTTGCTCTAAAATTTGGTGTGTTGTTCTATCTCAGTCCGCTTCCGTCGAATCTGCAACTTGCGGCGTTGCCCGAATCCTGAAACCTGCACTTATATCTAAAAAGGTATGGTGGGCGGCTATATAGGGTTTTGCCTTAGTCAAACCCCCACTTTGGTGATTTCCACCTCCACGAATAGCCAAGTTGTATTGTAAAAGTAGTGTGTGTGCAGACCTTGTGTGTGTGCAAGATCCTAAAATGCAAGTAAGCAAACTAGAGCAACCTAGAAAGTAAACCCTAATTGCTTGTAAATGATAATGTAAATGCTCCAAATCAAGATGCAAAGTGATCTAAAGCATGAATACAAATGATATAATGAGGCTTATGCAAAGACATGAAAAACAACATGAAATCATACCCAACCCCAAGGGAGGGGTACAAGCCAATCTTCAGTTGGTCATCCCTTATTATTCTTCAATGCCTTCAAAGCCCTAAATGGATGAATGAAATTGATGGATGCTTGATGGATGGATGTTGAATGTTGTTGAAGTCTTCAAAGATCTGCTCTTTCGCTGCATAGAAGGCCCTTGAAACCAAAAATTCTGATCCTTTCAAATGAAGAAAGAGAGCTCTTATATATGAAACCCTAGGTCTTAATTTCAACTTTTGGCCGACCTAGAGATTGAATCTCCCGCCAATTTCTTGGGGTTAAGCTTTATTTTATGATTGGATCGCGCTCCTAAAATTTTGGGAAAAATGTCCGGGACCGTGTGCACTCCGGGCGCCATGGTCCTGGCAACTTTTCACCAAATTTTCAGGGCCATCGGATATGATGGTTTTAGAGCGAATCCCGAAGTTACAGGTGATTTCGAGATGTTTTGACCCCCGAAATCAAGCCCCCAAGTTCAAAATAGGACCTAATTAGGGTTTTAGATTAAATGATGTATTGGAGGAATAAAATGAAAGGGGCACACTTTAATGAAAAGGGCCCAACTTTATGATATGGATGATGATGAAATAGAACCTTAGACCTAATTAATTTAATTAATTAAGTGCTAAAGGGGAAATGCAATGCAAGATGCAAAATGCGCCAAGGCGGGTGCTAAACTAGGTGTGAAATTGTACCACCCTAGCAAGTGCATACAATTTATGATGCTACAACATCATTAACGTTTGATATTGTGTTTTTTTTGTGTCCCCTAACACTTCCTATTTTATAGAGCATCAGTATTATTATCAATCAATTCTTGAATCTAACATTTTAATGCAAAACATTTTTCAGTATCGTGACTAGGTTGACGATTAAACAGAAAGAATTATTATCAAAGTGAGGTGAGGTTGCCTTAGAAGGATCAACTAGTTTTGTTGGAGGAAGTTTGATAACATTTCTTTGTAACAACTGAGACATCATTCTATGCAAAGATTCATTCAAAGGACTAAATTGTCTTTCTCTTTTGAAAAATTTAGAAATAGGAGGCACACTTGTTGTAGCATTCACATTGTTGTTGTTGATGGTGCCATTCAATTTGATGAAGTATTTATTCAGTTTGAACTTCACAAATGGTTGTTGAGCACTCTCACCCTTATCACTCAAAGTCATATGAGTACATTCCTCCATTTGACTCACAGTCAGTTGATAATTATGAAGTGGTACACACAACTACAGAAAGGAAGTAAACTCGGAAAAGATAAGTTTTTCCCTAATGTATTTTTGCAAATTAGAAATGAAAATTAATTGAATATCATTATCAGACACTGGAAAAAAAAAATTGAGAACACAAATGCTTGTATCTACCAATGAAATCGGTCACTTTTTCTTTAACACCTTGTTTACAATGCATTAAATCAGTCAAAGTAGATTTAGGGCCTATGTTGTTTTGAAATTGTTGATTAAAAGCATTTGCTAATTGTTGAACAGAAGTAATGGAAAAAGAAGGAAAAGAACAATACCATTGTAAAGCCTTATCTCTTAATGTTCTAGCAAACAATTTGGCAATCAATCTTTGATCATAAGAAAAGTTAGTACACAAAGTTTGGAATGTTTTGACATGTGTTAAATGATCACCTTTTTCATTATAGAGTTCCAATTGAGGGACCTTAGCATGTTTATGAGGGACAACTCTGACAATATCAAGAGAAAGTGGGCTCGCAACATCAAATGTGGGCACACTAAACTTGGATTGACTCATTGAAGCGATTTGTTGTTGCAATGAAGACATAGTTTGAGCAAGGTTATTAATGGTTGCTTTGGTTGAAGAATTTACGTTAGACCTATTTAATTGAGAAGGTGGTGTGATGTTATTGAAATAAGGCATTGATTGAGAATAGGGTGGTGGGACACTATGGTTATTAGGCATAGGTGATGATTGAGTAGGAAATGGGACACTAAAAGGAGGAGTAAAATGATTGAATAAATTGCTCCCTTGTGTCACATTTATTGGGTGAGAGACAATAGGAATGCTCATTGAAGGCATAGATAAAGATGGAGGATTGAATGAAGAAGAGGGGATTGCCCCCATGACTAATGGTTATAGGTAGGATATTTTGAGTTGAAGTAGCCATGATGTTTGAAGTGAAAGGAGGAATACTAGCCATAGAGTGATTGATTTGTTGTAGGAGGTTGTGAATAACCTAAGTTCTCAGCACAATTGTTCATAGGAATAACATTAGAATCAACAATGTGAGCAATGCCACACAATATACCAATTCCATTCTTATCACTTTTAATCATGCATTTTAGACTTTCAATTAATGGAAGAGCTTCACTATTAGGATATTCCTGGGACATCCATTGTTAGAAATTATCAAATTGATTGTCCAATTTTGAAAGTTGATCTATGGAAACTCTAGTCAAAGTTTCTTCTTCATCATGGCAATCATCAATTGGGTAAATAGAGATGTTATTAGGATGGGAAGAATTAGCAATATCCTAATTGTAGAAATCACCCAAATTAGGCTCCATCTCTTTGGGAATTAAACCTTGGCAAGCCTTAATTCTAATGCTTCGTCTAACAGGGATAATTTAGGTAGGACTAATAGTCATAAAACTCATGCACTAGAGGGAAATTTTGAATTTAAATTTTCAATTTTGGTAACAAATTTTACAAAATTGAATATTGCAAAATTCAAGAAAATGATGATTAGACAATTTGAACTTTGTGGAAATAAGAAATGACACAATCTCCAAGAAATATTTATAATTAATAAAAAGATATTAAAATTTAAAATTAGGGCCAATGGGATACCACTTAATTTCAAATTTAAAATTGACAAAATTAAGATCTTTAAATTATGGCAGATTATAATTAATCACTTAATTTGAAATGTTTCCTTGAAAGTTGCAATATTGAAATTGGGAAGTTTTTTTAATTTTAGATGGATCAAAATTCGACAAAATCAACCAATTTTCTAGATTTCAGCAATTAAATACAGTCATAACAGTCTCCTGAAATTTCGGGAAAAAAGTCAGGGACCATGTGTAAGTTATGCACGGTCCTCCCAAATTTTTCAAAAAATTTCAGGGATGAAAGCTATGATGATTTGAGAACTAACCCCATAAAATTGATTGATTTTAAGATCGCCAGGTAGGTGAAATTAAGGTTTGAATGTCGAAATAGGACCCTATTAGGGCTTTGAAAAAGATAAGAAATTGAATTGCAATTTTGAAAAAGGTCAAACCTAATGGATAGGGTCACCTTAAATAATATTTAGAAAACTGAAATTGGTTGAAATTGATTGAAATTTGCATTAAATCCAATTAAAAATTGAAAAATAGGGTTTTAGGACCTAACCACTAAATTTTGAAATTTTGAATTTTTGGAAAAGGAGGGAAATTGAAAATTTGACTTTTAGGCAAGAAGACAAGTCTAAAAACAGTCACAAATCTGAAAAATTAAATGTAATCCAATTTTTGCACGAGTTCAAGTTGATGTTTAAAAATTAGGGTTTGGACAATTAACCACTTAATTTTATAAATTTGATTTGCAAATTGAACAAGACAATGAAAGAATTGAATATGACAAGCAATGTAATTTTCAGATCTAAGACAATAGATAGCAATATTTGCAAAATACAAGTTCAAGTTCAATTTTAGCAACTAGAGTTTTGAATGAATTAACCACTAAGTTTGTGTGAATTGTAAGAAAATTAAACTTATAATGAAAAGTATGCAGTAATTTTCAATGTAAAGCATGTAAGACGTTAGGTTCACCAAAATGTAATATGGTGAAAAATGATGAGGGGAGATCAAGTGGAAATCTTTACTCCCCTCAAAAGAGGGATGAAAGTTTCACAAAGGATTCCCTTCAATTTCTCACACATATTAGATTTAAAAGAGAGGTTGAATTCACTAGATCCAATCCCTAATGGTAAGAGATTGAATACTAAGTGAATTATAGTAAATTTTGGAAGTTATTAAGAAGGTAAATTAACCCTATTTTATAATAGACTATTTGAATTAAGCAAATTGAGACTAAGTGCATAACTAACAAAGAAAAGATTATATCTTGAGATAGATATGTGGGATGAAGTTGTGCACCTGCAATTAGCAGTAGAATGTTGAGATGGGGCTTTCCTACAAATTTGAGAAAAAGTTGCAAGGACCATTTGTAAGTTGCACATGGTCCTCTAAAAAATCTGCAGGCCGAAAAGGGTTTTTCCATCTCTAAAAATGAAGCCTAAACCTGCAATTTCAGTTGTACATCTGCAACCTACACACAAAAAAGAGAGGGAAATTTTATTGGGAATGGGGGTTTGCCTTCAGGTTAAACCCCATTTTGGAATTAACCAAGTGGTTGTAAAATGTTACAAGTAAATGAAAGGAAATGTCTAAAGTAAAATCCACTTCAAGAAGGGAATGTAATTGAAATTTTGATACCTTCATAGATGAATTTTCTTGAATGGATATGTGAAATAGGATGTCTTGAATGTTGATAGAAATCTCCTCTTCAATGGTTGAATCCTTGACTTGAATGCAACACCTAGCCTTGAAAGGAGACTTGAAATGCTCAATGCTTGAAGGAGTGCTTGAATGCTTGATGATAATGTCACCTTATGGTCAACTTGTACTTGATTTTTCTTATCATCCACTTGTGATCGCTTGTAAAAATAGGAAGGGAAATACTCGTTATATACTTGCCAATTAGGGGTGTTTAGGTAAATTTTTCTGATCTTAGCCCGACATAGGAAAACTTTTCCCGCTCAACTATTGACAAGCCCAATGCAAGATAGGATCAAGGGGGGCCCAAAATAGGGATTGGAAAAGGGTGCCACTCCCCTATCCTAGGGGTATAGGGGTGTCACGCCCCTTTCCTACCCTAATTTAGGACATGAAGCCATGAGGAGGCAGTGCAGAATAATGGAAAATGCAAGTTTATGATGTCTTGAGCATGTTTTGGGTCTCCGATCAAGCTTAGGGATTTGTCTGCTAATGCAAAGACCCAAATGCGATCAAAAATTGCAAGGGTCACAATTTTATGATGCTATAGTTTCACTATCTTAGGCAGATCTCTAACAACTTGAGTAGAAATTATCTTAATCATGCAATCAAAATTAACATGACACGTCCTTCTACATCACAACCAGCTTTCATCTATCTGAGCAATCAAACAACTTTTTTCAGCAGCATTCAAATGAAAGATATGACCATTAGTCTTAGTTCTTGATGTGATCTCTATACCAGAGGCATTCAGAATATTGCATTTTCCATTTTTGAATTGCAAATTATTATATCCCTTATCAACAATCTTCACAATACTCAAAAGATTATATTTCAAACCTTCAACATATAAGGCATCATTAGCATTATGCTTACCATCAAGATAAATAGAACCTCTACCCTGAATTACACAAGATTTATCATCTCTAAATCTTACTATAACACCATTATACTTCTCCATATTCATAAATTTACTTTTATCACCTATCATATGATGTGAACAACCACTATCAATTACCCATTCATCTTTCTCTTGAATCTTGGCAACCAAAGCTTTCTCCTCAACAAAGCAGCTTGTAGAATCTACTAGTACCAGATTATCTTCCTTGACAACAATAAATACAAATTCATCTTCTAAATTCCCACTCTCTAACTCTTCATCTGTCACACCTTCATCAGCATCATAATAACATTTCTTTTGATATTTGTACTTTTGATTAGACTTATAGGGTTTATCGTACTTGTCATGCTTCTCATATCTATCATGCTTATCAAATTTATCATGCTTATCATACTTTGACATTCTTTTAGGACACCTAGTAGCAAAAAGTCCTATCTTATTACAAGACAAACATTTCAAAGGTAACTTCCCATCATACTTACTAGCTCCCTTAGGCAATCTCTGGAAATAAGTGATTCAAAAGCTTACAACTCTCTTTCTTGTTCTTCCATCTCTCACATTTATCTTTCATATCTACAAATCCTAGATGAAATTTCTCTCAGATCATACTTCTACTTCCTAGATACAAAGGCTTTAAATGTAGTTTCAGATTTACCATATGATTCTTCAAATTCGCTCAACTCAAAGGCAACAAGTTTACCAACCAACATATCTCTTGTAAACTGGTCATAGTCTGAATCTCATCAATAGAAGTAACTTTAGATTTGTAACAAGGATACAAGGATCTCAACACTTTAGCAACAATCTCATCTTCTCAAGAGTTCCACTAGCAAATCTAATGTTCATGACAAGTTCATTCACTTTAGCTATAAAGGATGATATGTTCTAATCTTCTCCCATCTTGAGCATCTCATACTTTCCTTTCAAACTCTACAGTTTAGCAACTTTGACATGTTTATCCCCTTCATCACATGATAAATAGATCAACCACCAAACTAATACAATGTCATGACAACATAGCATGGACCCAAATCAAATCCACGAACATGCAACACCACCAAAAATCTCGCCAAGATCATTTGTAACACGCTATACCACGAAAAATGTCGCATACCATGAAGAACGTCACCGGACCCATAAGATCCTTAATAACGCACACAATGATCAATGCAGAATAGAAAAATAAATAGGACACGATTATGAAACACCAACAAGAATGTTAGAACCATCCACAATAGTTGCACCAACACAACTTAATCAAATCTTCATCAGTCAACACGTTGATACTCAAGAAAAATCAACAACAACAACTGGGACTAGAAAGATAACTTATGGAGCACCAAATTATGAACCATCTGAATTGAAGACACACATGAACATCCCAAACACTCTCCAAGATCCACAACTCAAGATATAATCATTCTGGAGCACAATGGATCAAATACCATAACATTGCAACATTGAACATTGAAAAACCAATCCTCATACCAGAATCCATAACTCGATCAAATCACCACATATCATCATGAAACCACCATTGAATCAAATAGAGACATTTCATTACTGAAATCACAAATCCGCACTAGCACATCTGCAACCAAACCAACTCTCTGCAATACCAAAACACATGAATGTGTTGACATCAATGACAACAGCATATCCTAGCAGCAACAATATCCAACAACATGAATCAAATTTTCCTTTAGCCTTCTAAGACCCCACCAAACAATAGTAGCTTGAGATGCATTCTTTGATTTCCTACCTAACCTGTTAACATATCCTTCTACCAAATAGCCCACATTATCTTAAATTACACATCTTATAGTAGCTAGACTAGGATCACCTTTTAAACATCCATCAAAATTTATCTTCACCCTTCCCATGTTAGGGGGTTTCCATTTTATAATTTTTCTCAACTAACTTTTAACCCAACTAATCTTAGTTAAATCCTGTGTAACCTGCATAGATATTTAATTCTCAATTGTACATAACATGACATGATTTTAGTGTAACAAAAAATCCCAATATTTTTTTATTAAGGTTCAAACTATTGGCCATTTGGTGAAATTGATTATGTATCACATTGATGTTTTGTCATTGATGCCAACACTAGCTGTTTGGATGCTTTACCAGCACCCTTGTGGTCCCAGTAGGTTGAGTGGTTTCTAGTTGATTTGGATTTGGCATGATCCAGTAGGCTCCAGTATGATTTGGTTATGGAATTGGCTTGTTCATGATACTCATGCTCATATTTAGTCAGTTGGTTTTGGTCTAGTGATCAAATGCTATCCTGCTTGCTTAGAAGCTTAGTTTTTGGTTCCAGTGAGGGTTTCACCAATAGAGATTTTGATGAAGATACTTGATGAATTGCATAAGTGGTTTTGGTGTAGCTTCTAGTGGAGTTTCAGGATTCTATTGGTGATCATGTTCGAGACTTGGTGAATGGAGATCATTTCTATAGCGTGTGGACCTATACTATGTCCCAGTTGATCTAGGTTATGGACCGATTTTAATGTAACGTGTGGATTGGACCTGTCGATGTGTTTCTAGGATGTCTTATGTGTTGGATATTATTTGTTTGGTCTAAGGCTGACATGGTTTGTAATTATGTAATTGGTTTATTATCTGGTGTTCGACATAATTGTTTATGGTTGAGGGTTTGTATATATAGATGTAAGATCTAATTGTTGATTATCATGGTTATGTTAGAAGTCATGGGCAAGGAATGTAATGTGTGAATAATGTAATATCATTCAGGTAGAGGATTTGGTCGATCATTGGAGATCTAATTGGGTTTTTGTAAGAGGATTTAGTCCTCTGGTATTGAGCTTAATTGGAACTGTACTCAGGCATAAGAGATGCTATCTTTTGTAGTTCAAAACTTCTCCGGATTGTAGTCTGGATTTCTATGTAATCAGTGAGGCTCCTTTTATGATGAGAAGTGTGCTCTAGGTTGTTGGCCTTCCAGCAAGTGCGTCCCCTCAATTGTAATTCACATACTTACTGCAGAAGTATTATCTGACTATGGGTAGGATTCCCACCATGGTTTTGATGAATACTAAGAGGGGGGGGTGAATTAGTATACCAAAAAATACTATACTTAAACACTTAAACCGTCTAGAAGTAAATTGGTAAAACAGTTTCACAAACAAACTAGTTAACACACATGCAAACCAAATAGAAAATAAGGCATTCACCCATAGAAGCACAATCACCATAACACAAGATATTTTGGCATGGAAACCCAAATGGGAAAAACCACAGTGAGATGAAACTCACAAGTAACTATCTGCAGAATAGTAACCAAACCGGTTAAGGTCATACAATGTTCTTTACCAGAATAGATCCTGTTAGGAATCTCAATCTCTATTAGGAGATAAGTCCAATTAAAGAATAACTTGTGAGAGGATTTCAGATCCATGGATGTGAATCACCTTGTTAGAGGATTTACAAAGGCTTTTCTGGGCCTACCCGGTTAAGGGTTTCTAACTTGTCAAAGATGTGAGTAATAAACAAGTGAATGATCTAGCAAATGGCACAATCTACTTGATTAGATCCATGGTAGCTCATTGCTAATGCATTTCAACATTACGTCAGTCTTCAGTAAATCCACAATCTGTTACAGCACACAGACTTGATCTTCTCAGTTAAGATCGCACATACAAGAACTTCGTCAACCACTAAAAAACCTAACAGCTACACACTCTTAAAACCCTAGACATGATGTCCTTAAAGGAATCTGATTTCATGTCGGTCCAATAGGATTACATTGCAAGTTCCTAGGTTCATTGTATCTAGACACATTTGGTAACATGACACAAAATCACCGTCTAAGTGTCGGTGGATGGTAACTCATCACAAAAATATACCGGTTGGTAACTCATCATAGAGTATTACCAATTTATACAACTTTACCGGTTATTGGTTGGGAACTCAGAGTAATATTGGTTCAATTATAAAACAGATTACCGGTTGACAAAAATAAAGACTGGGAAAATGATAACTATCGCTTCTAGCTCCTTTGCTCTGCTCCGCTTGAGATCCTCAAACCGCTTGAGCTCTTCATGCCGCTTGGGTCTTCATACCGCTTGAGATCGGTAAACTCTTTCTGCATAACATTGATAGTCTAAAGACTACAACATAATACCGGTTTGGAACAAATACTGGTTGAGCATAATTCATACATTAAAAAAGTGATCTCATAGCAAGTGTGTGTCCATCAATGACAATAACAACATAATCATAAAAATGCCAACAGGTTTTTCCCTTTACTAGGTTTTCCACGTATAAGTATTGGTGTTATGTGGATGGTTTTTATTCTATGATTATTTTTTATGCTTAATTAGTTTAACTACTATTCTGGTATTGATGTTTTGGGTTCCCATATTAAATTTTTAAATTGCTAATAGTTCTGGTAATCTGTGACAACTGATTCACCCTCCCCCCTCTCAGTTATCTTCCGCTTATTTGATCTGTCTAACAATTGGTATCGGAGCTTTGGTCCTCTCTGCAGAAAGCTTAACCACTTGAGGAAGATCCTATGGCGACTAACAATTCAAGTTCATCCAATTCTTCTGGAGTTATCTTTCGGAGAGATATTCTGAGGCTTGATAGAACAAATTACATAGTATGAAAGATTCGGATGGAGACTCATTTGAGATGTCTTGGTAAGGAGAGTTGGGAGATCACACAGAATAGTGTCACACCTTATAATCTAGGATCTGGCAATCTTCCTCTAGTAAACCTAGACAAGGAGCTTGAGAATGATTGCAAAGAAACAAAAGCCCTCTTGTGTGCACTTTCTGATCAACGAATAATGGGATTAACTAACAAATCATCTAGAAACACTAAATGGGATAAGTTGGAGACTCTTAATGAAGGTAACCCTATAGTGAAGATTGCTAAACTTGATGGTTACCGTGTGAGATATGAAAACATGAAGATGAAAGAAGATGAAAGGATTACTACAGTCATGGAAAGGGTAAATGAGATTGTTATGGATTTCAATGTTGTCGTGGAACTCTAAGCGAAGATGAAATTATTGTTAAAGTTCTGAGAGCCCTACCACCAGCTTACAAAATGAAGGCTATTGATATTAATGAGTTGAGAACAATGGCTAATACATCTATCAATAGAGATACTTTGGTTGGGAAACTATCTTCTTTTGAGCTTGAAGAATTTGGACCTTTTGGAGCTGTAAAGACTGAACCTGCTTTTCATGCATCTACATATGCAACCGGTAAGCAAGACTGGAAAGCTTTATATGCAAAGGAATTGGAAGATATGAAGAAAGAAGATGATGAGTTTGAGAAACTTGAAGCACTATTTTCTAGAAGAGTACCTAAAGGACCGGTAGGAAGTAAATATGAAGGGAAAGCACCTTTTAAATATTTTGCATGTAATAAGATTGGTCATTTTGCATCTAGATGTCCTAAAAGAAATTTAAGATTTGAAGAAAGAGTTAGAAGATCATTTAAGCCTAACCCTGGATATCAGAACAAGTACAAGTACAATAAAAATAGAGAAAAATCATGCTACGTAGCGGATGAAGAAGGCATTATAGATTCTGATGATGAACCAGTAGAAGACTCTACTAGCGGTTCTAGCAATGGGAAGGAATGGGTGTTCCTAGCTATCAAAGAAGATGATCTAGCACTGGAAGTGAATGTACCTAAAGAGAAGGCACTTACTACTAAAATTGAAGACAAGGATGAATGGGTAATTGACAGTGGTTGTTCACATCATATGACTGGAGATAAAGGGAAGTTTCTATCTTTACAAGAATTTCATGGTGGTCTAGTTAGATTTGGAGATGAAAAAGCATGTATTATCAAAGGAAAAGGAACTATATCATTGGATGGTAAGAAAAATACTGACAATGTTTATTATGTTGAAGGTTTAAGGCATAATCTTTTGAGTGTAGGACAATTGGTAGATAAGGGATTTCAATTACAGTTCAAGGATGGAAAATGAAAAATCATTAACAAATATGGTTTAGAGATTGCAAACACTACACAGAAAAAAGGTAATATATTTCTTTTAAACTCCGGTGAGAAGATATGTTTGATTACACAGATTGATGAAAGTTGGCTATGGCATAAAAGGTTGTGTCATGTGAATTTTGATTGCATTGTGAAGATCAGTTCAACTAAGGTAGTTAGGGATATACCTAAGATTATGAAGCCTTATAATCTGGTATGTAAAGAATGTCAAATGGGTAAACAGGTCGAAACCTCTTTTAGAAGTATACAAGATAAATCAAATGATGTTCTTGATCTTATTCATACTGATTTATGTGGCCCTGCTAGAGTTGAAAAATTTCAAGGTGATAGCTATTTCATGCAAATCATTGATGATTATTCTAGAATGATGTCAATTACTTTTCTAAAAAAAAATTTTGAAGCATTTGAAAAGTTTAAAATATTTAAGGCTAAAGTAGAAATTGAGACGGGATTGAAGATTAAATATTTGAGGTTAGATCATGGTGGAGAATTCACATCTGGTGAGTTTAATAGCTTTTGTGAGAAGCATGGTATAAGAAGACAATTTTCTGCTCCCTGAACACCTCAGTAGAATGGAGTTGTGCAAAGGAAGAACATAACTATCTTGGATGCTTCTAGAACAATGATGATGAAAGCTAGTCTACCTCATATCTACTAGAGAGAAGCAGTGAGCACGGCGGTTTATACATTCAACAGAGTATATATCAAAGGAGAAACTGGTAAGACACCTTATGAATTATGGTTTGGCAATGCACCTACAGTTAAGTATATCAAAATTTTTGGTAGTAAATGTTATATCTGGAGAGATGATATCATTGGAAAATTTGATCCTAGATGTGATGAAGGAATATTTCTTGGTTATTCTAATGAAAGCCAACCATATAGATGTTATAATAAGAGATTGTAGAGAATTTTGGAGAGGCTAATGTCAAAGTAGATGAGCTGAACAAAAGTCAAATCAGAGTTTATGAGAAGGAACCGGCAGTGGAAATGATTATATCTGAACCAATAGCATCCTTACTGGAACATAATGTTGAACAAGTTACTCCAGCAGTATCAGATAATTCTACAGTAACTAAAGAATAAGGAAGAGGAACAAAATGTCAGAAGACTCCTAGGTATGTGAGATTGAATCATTTAGAAGATCAGATCATTTGGGATAAGAGCAATTGAGTGATGATAAGAAGAAGACTGACAACTAATGAGGTATGTTTAATTTCACAAGTTGATTTGGTATCATTAATTGAGGCATGTAAAGATGAATATTGGTTGAAAGCTATGGAAGAAGAATTAGATCAGATTGAGAAAAATAACACGTGGACCTTGGTTCCCTGGCCTAAAAATAAAAATGTTATTAGAATTAAATGGGTTTTTTAGGAATAAATTAAATGAGGATGGTCAAGTTATAAGGAATAAGGCTAGATTTGTTTGTAAAGGATATTCTCAAAAGGAAGGAATTGATTATGGAGAGACTTTTGCACATGTAGCTAGGATTGAAGTTGTAAGATTATTTCTTTCCTATGTTGCTTATAAAAACTACAAGGTTTATCAGTTGGATGTTAAATGTGCATTCTTGAATGGGGACCTTGATGAGGAGGTTTATATTGAGCAACATGATGGTTTTTCACTATCAGATGATACAAATATGGTTTGTAGATTAAGGAAAGCTTTATATGGATTGAAACAACCACCTAGAGTTTGGTGTGCAAGGTTGGATAAATATCTTTTGAAGCTTGTTTTAACTAAGGGCATGTTGACAGTAATTTATATTATAAGATCACTGATGATGATATACTGATTATTGAAGTATTTGTTGATGACATTATTTTTGGAGGTGAAGAAAAGTTATGCATAGAATTTTCTAAGAATATGGAGAAAGAATTTGAGATGTCTATGATTGGTGAGATGAAAATTTTGTTACGTTTCTAGATTACTCAAACTGACAAAGGTATTTGCATCTGTCAAACTAAATATGCTAAGGAATTGTTGAAGAAATTTGGTATGGGGGATTCTAAACTGGTAAGTACTGCTATGGTTACAAGTGAGAAATTGACAAGAAAAGATGTTTCTGCATCGGTAAATCCTACAAGATACAAATATATGATTGGAGGTCTTCTTTATTTGACTTAGACTAGGTCTGACATTATTATTTGTATTGTTTCAAGATTTCACTAGAGTGATCCTAGAGAAAATCATGAGATTGCGGTGAAAAGGATTTTTAGATACTTGCAAGGTACATCAGAATATGGTTTGTGGTACCCTAAGGATGATAACTATACTTTATGTGCATATACAAATGTTGATTGGGCTAGAGATATTGATGATCGGAAAAGCACTTCTAGTGGAGCTTTCTTTCTTGGAAAGAAGTTGGTTTCATGGATCAGCAAGAAACAGTCATGTACTTCTTTATCTACTATTGAAGCTGAGTATGTTGTTGCTGCTACTAACTGTACACAAGTCTTGTGGATGAAGCAAATGTTGAAGGATATAAAGGTGGATTGTGATGCACTAGTAGTTATTCACTGTGATAACTCTGCTGCTATTGATATATCAAAGAATCTAATATTTCATTCTAAAATAAAGCTCATATCTATCAAGTATAGCTTTTTGAAGGAAAAGGTGGAAGCAAATGAAGTTAGACTGGTTTATGTGAACACTAAAGAGCAGATTGCATATATTTTAACTAAACCTTTGCCCAAGGAATCATTTGAGTACCTGAGAGACACATTGGGAGTTTCTTCCCCTCAAGTAGAGACTTGATTGATGCAGATTGGTATCAGTCCAACATGTATTATCAGAGATACTATTCATTTTGGCACTGATGTGGGATGCTACTATTCAGGGGGAGTAGTCAGCTTTGTGATTTAGTGGTTTATGTTTTTGCTTTGATATTTTTGTCAGATCTATGGTATTGATGTCAGAGGGGGAGAGATATTGATGTGAAAAAGACAAAGAAATAAAAAGAAAAAGTCAAAGGGGGTGAGATATGAATATGAAAAGGAAAGGGGAAAGATATTGACATTCAGAGTTGTATGTGGGAGATTGTTAGCTATATTCCATTGGGGGAGACTTGTTTGGCATTTCTTGGTACTTGGATGTTTTTCACATCTAGTGTTGCCATGAAATGCCAAAGGGGGAGATTTTTGACCATTTGGTGGAATTGATTATGTGTTGCATTGATGTTTTGTCATTGATGCCAACACTAGCTATTTGGATGCTTTACCAACACCCTTATGGTCCTGGTAAGTTGAGTGGTTTTTGGTTTATTTGGATCTGGCATGATCCGGTAGGCTCTGGTATGATTTGGTTATGTAATTGGCTTATTCATGATACTCATGTTCATATTCGGTTAGTTGGTTTTGGTCTAGTGATCGGATGTTATTCTGCTTGCTTATAATCTTAGTTTCTGGTTCTAGTGAGGGTTTCATCGGCAAAGATTTTGATGAAGATCCTTGATGAATTGCATAAGTAGTGTTGATGTAGCTTCAGGTGGAGTTTTAGGATGTTGTTGGTGATAATGTTCGAGAATTGGCGGATGGAGATCATTGTTATAGTGTGTGGACCTATATTGGGTCCCAGTTGATCTAGGTTATTAACCGGCTTTAATATACCGTGTGGATTGGACCTCTCGATGTGTTTTCAGGATGTCTTATGTGTTGGATATTATTTGTTTGGTCTAAGGCCAACATGGTTTATAATTATGTAATTGGTTTATTTTCTGGCGGCCGACCTAATTGATTATGGTCAAGGGTTTGTATATATAGATGTAAGATATCATTGTAGATTATCATGGTTATGTTAGAGGTCATGGTCAAGGAATGTAATGTGTGAATAATGTAATATCATTCAGGCAGAGGAGTTGGTCGATCATTGGAGATCGAATTGGGTTTATGTAAGAGGATTTAGTCCTTCAGTATTGATCTTAACCGAAATTGTACTCAGGCATAGGAGATGCTATCTTTTGCACTTCAACACTTCTCTGGATTGTAGTCTAGATTTCTATGTAGTCAGTGAGGCTCCTTTTGTGATGAGCAGTGCGCTCTAGGTTGTTAGTCTTCCTACAAGTGCAAGCCTCTCAATTGTAATCCACATACTTATTGCAGAAGTATTATCTAACTGTGGGTAAGTTCCCACTGTGGTTTTTCCCTTTATCGGGTTTTCTACGTAGAAATCTTAGTGTCGTGGATGGTTTTTATTCTATGATTATTGTTTATGCTTAATTGGTTTAACTGATATTCCAGTATTGATGTTTTGGGTTCTGGTATTAAAGTTTTAAATTGTTAATAGTTTCGATAATCTATGACAACTAATTCACCTCCACCCCCCCTCCCCTCTCTCAGTTGTCTTCTAGTTATTTGAACTATCTAACATAAACAAGTTTTGAGGCTAACTGAAACCCCTTACAATAGATTTTGAAGGGAACTAAAAGTCTCAAATTTTGCACAGATCCAAAACCCACAAAAAGAAAGCTACAACAAGATACTACAACAACAACCAACAACCCAACCACAACCTTTATCAACAAATGTTAAGCATTGAGGAACCAACTATAAAACAAAAAGGCCAAAGAAAACATTACAAACTCAAGTAAACATGAGTGTAGGGTTTTTCCAAACTCCCTTAACCTTACCAATGGGTTTTTACAAGTCTCTCATAACCTTAATCTTTAAAAATTCCAATGTATAGCTCTCCTTTTCATTCAAGATCTCCACTTCTAAAGGATACAATAGAGATAGGGAAGAGAAATGTATAGAAACAACTTCCCCATAGCCAAAAAATAGGGCACTGACAATCCCCAAGGAACATCACACAACTTCTCTTGTACAATCCATCTTCAACTGAATAGACAATGGCATTGCCTCTATAACAATATCTGAAGAAAATCCACGATGTTGAAACTTAACCAACAAGTCGCTCGACTAGACCCTCTCCACCTCAATAGGAAAGACCAGGGCATAGAGGAAAAAAAGGGAAAAGAAAGCCCCATTAATGTGGCACCACTTCAAATAAGAAACCATAAAAACTTGGCGTGCATCAAAGACCTTACCCACAATGCACTTAGCCTCAGAAGGAATCTTGAATATTATGTTTTATACTTAAAACAATTAGAATTGCTTCTAGATTGTTCTCTTAAAATTATACTTTTCCTTTCTTTTGAAAGAACCCATGTTTCAAAGGGCATGTATTCTTCCAAATTTTCTTAATAATTGGGAGAGAAAAGGGGGTAATTTTTGGTCCAATTGTTGATAAAATATTTTAAGTCATAGGAAAAATCTATTCAACTTGAATATCTTGTATAATTTCAAACCAAACCTCTCTACAACAGGCACAATGAAGAAATAAATGATCAATAGTTTCTTCATCATTATAATACGAGGTGCCCCTATTAATAAACTAAAACTCTTTCCTATTCAAAATATCAATAAAAAGAATCTTTTGATTAATAACAATCTATCAAGAGAAATGAATCAAAGGTATAAACTTGCTAATCTAGACTTGTCCCTAGGCAAAAGAAGAATTATCATTCTAATCACCCACAATAGAGTAAGTAGACCTAATAAATTAAAATATTGAATAATTATAGACCTAAAGAACTATTGGAGGATTATATATAACTTTATATGTGACCCTAAATAAATATTTAATGTTGCTAAACACATCATCTAGGATGCACCACATATAAATATTTATTTTACATAATCAAAAAAAAAAATATTAGAAGGTTTGGAACACCTAACTATAATAAAAATTATCTATTTGGATAAGGTTCTTGACCTCAAGTAAAACAAACTAGTATATAGGAATTAAGTAATAATCAAAATAGGGATCCACCATGTAATGGGTATGTTTTGGGTTAGAGTATAAACGTTTAAGATTTGTGGTTATATTTCTTGTAAATTTTAAGGGAAACCTCCCTTAATTTAGTAGAGATAGAAGTGAAGGATGTTCTACCTACCTCGATAATTGATTAAAAAAATTCCTACATGATTATAAGGTTAAAGGTTTCCCTTGAATTTGATATTCATGGTGCTTAGTAAGAGGCATAGATTTTTGGGATTTGAACTAAAAAAAAATTGTCATCAACTCTATCAATATCATAGAGTTGGATAGATGGAAATGTTCTAGTTAGGACAATGAATCCTTTGGGGTATTGATGGACTTGTAAAGCACTGAGAGGGGGGGTGAATCATTGACACCAAAAACAATACTACTTTAAATACTGACCGGTATATATACTTAACAAGTTTGTTAAACACTATGCATGAAATCCAAAATGATATAACAACATCCACAATAAGTAAAACATCTACCATAACACAAGTGTTTATATGTGGAAAACCCAAATGGGAAAAACCACAGTGAGATGGGACTCACAAGTTAACTATCTGCAGTAATAGATAATTGATCGGTTAAGGTCTACAAAAAGTTTCTCTACAAGGAGAGAATCCTGTTAAAGATCCCAAAGCTTAGTTAAAAGATATAACCTGTTAAAGGTAGTACCCTGTTAGGAGTAACCTCGGTAGAGGATTTTTGAATCCAAACTAATGGATCACCTAGTTAGAGGATTTGTACAATGAAGCTTGTTAGAGCTTACCCGGTTGGGGGATTTGATTGTTGCAGTGATTAGAAACCAATAGGTGTTGTGATCTAGTAGTAGCACAACTTTCTTGAATAGATCCTCTTCTGCACACTCAATACTTCAATACCAACATACTCTACAACTTAACACTTCTTCCTTCGCATCAAATGAACTCATAACATATATCCTTCACTCATACAAAATAATTCATTGTGATGTCAATATATAGACATTAAGATTTCATGTCGGCCTCTAGAAATCATATCACAATTTCCTAGGTGCAGTGTATCTAGCCAAACAATCATAACTCATCACAAATATACCGCCAATTTTTTTTGGTGAGGATAACTCATCACGCCCAGTGATAAATCATCACATAATCAATGAATACCAGATGGAACAACAATACCGGTTGGTGTTAGACATATAAATTGTTTGTCCTTTGATGCTCCTTTGATAATCTCCATTGGATCTTCAGGTTGATGTTGAGTTATGTATATCCATATATAAATACACACCGGTTTTTACCATGTGTATACTGGTTGTCACCATGTATATATTGATTGCAATATAAACAACTTTAAAGTCACACCGGTAGACAATATGAACATATATGTGTGTATGTGTTTCATCAATGACAACATATGATGAAGTTATTCATTACAATCATCATCAAGCCAACAATCTCCCCCTTTGGCATTGATGGCAACACTTAGAAAATTTTACAGCAATACCACTAAGTGTGCTTGCAAAAAAAAAATTGTAAACATATATATACTCCCCCTTACTACATACAACATACAAAATTTTCACAACACACATACATATTTCTACTCCCCCTTTGACAAAAATGCCAGATTGAAAAGCAAAATACATATATATAGAGAAAATTTTGTATCAATATAAATCAAGATGTATCCAATGCGATCCTCAGAAAAATGTCACTAAAGTTAATCTTCAATTGAGAAAAAGCATGTTCCCATGTCTCTAACAAGTTCTCAGTGATCTCAATTGTGGTCATAATCTGAGTACAAAACTCTTCCATTGAATGTACATGTCTCTGGAGTAGCCAAAATTTCTTTTGCATTCTTGTAGGTTCTTTGCAATATGTCCACTTGGGGTCTGAGTAGATTCTTTAATTCCTTCAAGGATTAGAGTCTTTATGCCTTTTCAAAATCAAAGGTATCTAACCTGTTTTGCAAATCATCCACAGATTTGCCAAAAGCAAAAATAGAATCTTGTAATGGTACATATGTATTCCATATCTTCTCTAGCTCTTCCTTTATTTCAATTCGCTTGTTATTGATATTAGAATAAAATAATGAAACATTAGAAGTAGATGCAAGTTTTTTCCCTCCTATTTCAATAGCTTTTCTTAATAAATCTTTATTAAGAGATAGAGCAATTTTTCCTGTATCAATCTCTTTCATAAGTTGCTCTCCATGCTTATTCCTATAGCTCTTCTCAGCATAAGTTTGTGTTGCTTCTTCTAGGGACTTAAGTTGGTTAGATGCATCAACAACCAATTGACCAAGTTTGCAAATAGGAGTTGTCAAATGCCCTGTAACAGTTTCCGGTAGTAGACTTGTTAGAATATCCACAACTTTCTAAATGGTTTTTGCTTCCATTCTTTGTTCTTTAAGTCTCTTCTTGTGTGCCCTAGATTGCATGACAATTGCAATCTTCATCATTTTGTATGCACTCATATTATCAACAATTATAGGCCTTGAGATGCCTAGTGATTCATCATCATCTTCATCAGTCTGTTGTATGACTAATGATTTTACCATTTCAAAAGATGTTAACCTATTAATCTTTTCTTTTTCTTGTTCTTTCTCCATTTCCTGTTCAGAATTCTGTGTATCAACTTTTTCATCAGATTCCTTCCGAGTAGCCTATGAAACAGGTAGGATTTGGGGTTTCACTAGTTGTTCCTTGGTTGGTGGAATATCCACTCCTAGTTGAGTTGTTGGTATCTCAACTGTAGTAACCTGTGAGTCTGAAATTGTCGGTGGCTGCATATCTGGTGTAGTAACATTTCCAGATAGATCTATTTCTTTGTGAATATCATCAAGAAGTATGACTCGTTGGGAAATAGTTTCATCCTTCTTCTTGATAGGATAGACAACATTAGCTTGAACAATTTCTTCCTCATCCATTTCCGGTACATCAATAGTATCTTGCTCATCCTTAGAAGAATGTATAAGCTCTCTTACATCGATTGGATATTAGGAGCAATCTGATGAGTCTTAGTTTCAAAATGTTGCACCTTTCTACTAAGTAGCTTCAATCTTCTTGACTTGAAAGAAAATTGGGATTTGTACTTATCAACCAGTTCAATTAACTCATCTTTAGACAAATCAGAAAAATATTCCACAAATACATCATCTATTATTTCTTTTTCTTTCTTCACAGCTTCCTCTCATTTATTGAAAAGAATAGTATATAAGGAATTAAAAATATCCTTTTCAAGATCATGAGGTAATCTATTGTAATGGCACAAATAACTTATTACCTATTGAACAATTTGTTCCTTCTAATTTTCATTGAATGCATCAAAATGATCTTTGACATTATCAAATATGTTTCTTCCTAATGTCTTCACTGTTCTCTCAAAATTAGTCTCAGGCTTGTAAGTTAGGACGTTAATAGGAACAATTGCCTTTGGCACTTCTTTCAATAGTTTGGTTTCTTTACCAATTACTTTCTTTTTCTTGGGTTCCTCCTCAATATCAGTATTTTCAAATTTTGCTTGGAGAATCAGTTTTTGACCTCTTTTCTTTGATGCAGTCAGCTTCTTTACATATACTCTAGGTTCCGGTTCTTTTTTAGTTTGGACACTTCATGTCACTCTTGTAATTTTATTACCGAAGGTTCTTGCTCAGCCTTCTTCCTCTTACCTTTACCACTTAAGGTTGGAACACTACTGGTTTCAGCTTTTGTAGTTTGAACTTCAACTGTATCCAATCTTGTCTTCTTTCTATATATTGGAGATGCCAACAGATTATTGGCATAATCGATCAATAAGTCATAATTGACTTCATAGCTCATGTCTTCCATTTCATCTTCTCTAGGCTCAATAGCCTCCATCAGACAGAAATAAGTGGTGGCTATGAAAATGATGTCCTTAGCAAAGTTTTTCACCACGTCCTCAGGTAGCCTTACCCTCATACTCATTTTCTTCTGAAATTCATTAAAATATTTATTCATTGCAGTGGAGAAGGTATTCCTAACAACCTTAATGTTTTTCTTAATCTAGGCAATTACCAGTAGATCCTTACACCATTCAAGATCACCAATTCCCGGTAGGAAATTCTGAAAATAAAAGAATAGACCAATCAACAACTGGCCAAATTTAAACTTTTGACTGTTGTCCTTCTTGATAGACTGAAGATTCAACATTAATTGGCTCCTTATGGCCTCACATAGGTCACAATTAGCATTTTTAGCTATCATTTTATAGGCAGTATGCACTGCTGTAGATAATACACTATTCATTCTACTAGAATAGAATATCTAGTAGCCTATAACCATAGTCATCAGTTTAACCATTGGGTTCTTAATGTTATTAACAGAGAAAGAACGTCCATCAAAGGTTGATGAGGTTAAAGTGTTTACTGTCTCTATTGAAATTCACCTCAGCTTAGGTACTTCATCGGTTGAGCAAAAACCAATTATTGCTTGAATAGCCTCCTTGGTTATAGTGTGAGTCCTTTCCAAATACATGTTTTCCCATGAACACAACTCAGAATAATTCGGATATATTCCTCTTCAAATCTTCAAGAAAATAAGTCGCATTATGAAAACCTTTCTCATAAACCCTAATATACTCGGGTTGAATCTTTCCATTTTCATTGCAAAGGGATTTCAACTAAGAATATATTGAAAATGATCCTAAATCCTCAATTTTGCAATCAATGTAGCTAGACAAATCTCCTTTCACTACGAAACTGTTAGGAACTTGAGATAAAGCATTATAAGACACAATTCATTCTGACTTCACAACCTCCATAGGTTCAGATGTGATCATCAATTTCTCTATTGTTTTAGAAGATGATGTCATTTCAAATAAACTAGATTCGAAGCAGGATTTTACAAAGAAATACCTTAGTTTACACGTGCTGCCTCGTTTACCAGTTGATTACCCAAGTGCACACCAGTTCAATCTTCACTAACCTTCAAATCAACTTGATCATGCTAATCACGATACAACTTCGACTAAAATCAGCTAGCAATCCTTTCTTAGCTCGGCAAGTGCTCAAGAATTCTTTCTCAAATGCATTAGGGTAAAAATAACAAAGTAAAATTTGATTTTATCCTTTTTACCTACTGCATTAAATGCTTGCCCGTTAGAGTTACAAACCCTAATTACATTGCTTAATGATGCATACAATATTGATAGATGTAAAACCGGTTGATAACAGATTGACAAAAGTTATCAAAATTTCATGCATTCAAATTCTCTTACCACTCATTCTTTTCAAGGGGTCCGGAAGTAGATTTGCCGCTATGATCCCCTTAGCCATATTGAAAGGCTTAGTTAACTGGTGCAGGATTCTCCACACTAGGTGAAGGATTAGTTTCTTCTCCAAGTATGTCATCGCTCTTCTTTTTCCATATTCGATTCATTTCTTCTCTGGTTTCTTCAATATTTACCTTCTACTTGCCTTTTTGATCTTTAGAATGATTAACTAGTTTGTTCTTCCTGGATCTACAAAACTTTGCCATGTGTCTCAATTTATGACAATGATAGCTGACCATTCTAGATTATCTCCAAGGTCCTACATTGCCTCTTCTAGTTCTCCTTATGCAAGTCATAGCCACGTGACCAAAATTTTTACACATGGTGCTAATGACATTTGTTACCTTTTCCATCTCAAATGGACTAAACCGGTTGACATAGGGTCTTTGCCAGTTCATGCTACCCCACTTATCATAACTTCTCATCCAGTTGCCATTTGGTCTTGGATTCATATGTGGTACTGGATAATTTCCTCCATATCTGCATTCAATTGACTTATGTCCATACATTTTGCATGTGAAACAATGACCTTCAAATTTCTTCGATATATACCTAGTATTTGTATTGTAGCTTGCATTTCCATTAGGTTTTTTCTACACAAATTTACAGTATGACTAGGTTTACGGCAAACAAAGCAAATAGGTTTAAAAACCTTCTTACCGGTAGGCTTTTTAGCCTTAGGAGCAGTTTTGTCCTTATGAATGTTGCTCTTTGTACTAGAAGATTCTACTTTCTCAGATGTGTTGAAACCAAGTCCAGAGGTATCACCTTTCATCCTTTGTGATTTAATTTGCTCATCTAGCAAGGTAGAACTTTTGTTGAAATTTTCCAGTTTCCCATTCACTTCAGTGAGCTGTTTGGTAAGATCTTCATTATGTTTTGACAGAGTCTCTCTTAGAGATGATGCCAATTCAAGATCTAGCTGTAAGTTCTCTTTTTCTTCTTTCTCTGCATGACAATGCTCATGCAAAGTAGAATTCTCTCGCTTGATCTTGGCAATCTCATGATCTCTTTCTTTGATGATATCTTCAGCAGTCCTCCTGGCTTCCAGTTCCTGACCCATGCGGATAGTTATGCCTTCTAGCTCTCTCCTCATATTTAGCTTTTCATTGTTTATTTTTTCAACTTCCTCAGCTAAAGCATCAATATTGGCCTCATCTGAAGAACTATTATCAGATATCTCCAACAGTTGTTCAGTTAGCTCTCTCCTTTTGACTTGAGAAGCTTTTAGTTTTACCCTTAGGGTTTCAAGCTCATTTGTGCAAGCCTCAAGCTCTCTAGCCACCTCAAAGTAGCTCATATCCCCCATGGTGGCTTTAGGGTTTCCTTTCAAGCGATTAGGCTTTAAAGAAGTTAGGCTCTGATACCAATTGATGAACTTGTAAAGCATTGAGAGGGGGGTGAATGAGTGACACCAAAACCAATACTACTTTAAACACTGACTGGTAGATATACTTAACAAGTTTGTTAAACACTATGCATGCAATCCAAAATGATATAATAGCATCCACAATAAGTAAAACATTCACCATAACACAAGTGTTTATACATGGAAAACCCAAATGGGAACAACCATGGTGAGATGGGACTCACAAGTTAATTATCTACAGTAATAGATAACTGATTGGTTAATGTCTACAAAATGTTACTCTGCTAGGAGCGAATCATGTTAAAGATACCAAAGTTTAGTTAAAAGCTATACCCTGTTAAAGGTACTACTCTGTTAGGAGTAACCTGGGTAGAGAATTTCTGAATCCAAACTAATGGATCACCTGGTTAGAGGATTTTTACAATGAAGCTTGGTAGAGCTTACCTAGTTAGGGGATTTGACTGTTGCAGTGATTAGAAAACAAGAGGTGTTGTGATCTAGTAATAGCACAACTTGCTTGAATAGATCCTCTTCTATGCACTCAATACATTAATACCAACATACTCTGCAACTTAACACTTTTGCCTTCACATCAAATCATCTCATAACATATCTCCTTCGCTCATACAAAATAATTCATTGTGATGTCAATATATAGACATTTAGATTTCATGTCGGCCTCTAGAAATCATATCACAATTTCCTAGGTGCAGTGTATCTGATCAAACAATCATAACTCATCACAAAAATACCGCCAAAATTTGTTAGTGAGAATAACTCATCACGACGAGTGATAACTCATCACATAATCAATGAATACCGGTTAGAACAATAATACCAGTTGGAGTTAGACATATAAATTGTTTGTCCTTCGATGCTCCTTTGATAATCTCCGCTGGATCTTCAAGTTGATGTCGAGTTATGTATATCCATATATAAATACACATCGGTGTTACTACTTATCAAATTGTCATTAGTTTCATATCCAAAGTCATACTATATATTCTAGTCGGTTAGTATTACCGAATCATGCAGTCAGTACACATAGAGAAGTCGGTATGAACAGTCTAGTCGGTTACAGAAGAAAGCAGTCACAGAACGCAGTATTCACCGAGTTGTTTACTGAGTAATGT
Organism: Cryptomeria japonica; assembly: GCF_030272615.1. Lineage (NCBI taxonomy): Eukaryota > Viridiplantae > Streptophyta > Pinopsida > Cupressales > Cupressaceae > Cryptomeria > Cryptomeria japonica. The sequence goes on along the minus strand of NC_081411.1, from coordinate 269,240,945 downwards.
TTCATAGCTATTGAGTAGTAAAGTTAACTCACCGAGTTGATATTCACCAAGTGAAACGTTTTACCAGATACATTGAACTTGGACATGCACATGAAAACGTGTTACAAGATCGAGGCACATCTAACCGTTTTGCATTGGAAATTGCACTAGGAGATTGTGTATGATTACAAGGTCAATCTAACCAATGAGATATTTTTTTTAGTTATTCATTCTAAGAATATTTTTGTAAGATTGAAGCAATGAATTAAATCACCACTGTAAGAGATCTATTTATACAACATGATTTTAGGGTTAAAAAAAGATATACAACAAGAGATGTGAGATATGTGTGTGTATGCATGAAGGAAGACTGTTACAGAGACACAGAGAGGTCACCGAGAAGGTTATCAGTGAATAGTCAAAGAAGAGAGTAAACAGAAGGGTTTACTGAGTTTCATTATGGGTTACCGAGGTATGCTACAAGCTAGGTAATCTTATTCTGAGCACATAGAATCTGCTATAGCATTTCAGATGTAAAGTTGCAGATATTTGTAATGATTTTATTGTAATATTTGAAGTTGTAAGAGAAACCTTTAATAGGGTAAAAGACTCTAACTAAGTCTATAAATTGTAAATCCTTTAACCAGGTGCAGCATTTATATAGTGTTGTAAAATCCTTTAGTAAGGTAGATCTAACTGATCTTGATACTCCTAATAGGGTAAGCTATCAGAAATAGCTAAATGTAGCTCTAACCGTGCAATCTTTATTATTGCAGTAGTGAATTTGTGGGTGCCATCCCCACCACAATTTTTCTCTCTAACTAAGAGTTTCTGCGTGACCAAAATATATGTGTTATAGAGTAAATCATGTATGATTGTTATTTGTTGATTTTAGCTTTATTTTATGTTACTGCACTATTCTGTTTATACATAACAATAAGGTTATTATCAAAAAAAAGTTTTGGTGTACTGATTCACCCCTCCCCTCTCCGTACATTAGTTTTCCATATTGGGCCTAACAGTTGGTATCAGAGCTTCAATCTTGGAAAAGGGTTTAACTACCTAAAGAGGAAGATCTTAGCAATGGAAGGCTACAAACAATCTTGGAGGATTGTGTATCTTCAAGAGGAGCTGGATAATGCAAATCAAGTGATTGCAGACATGCAAAGGCAAATGCAAAAATCTCTGAAAGTAAGGAGAAGATTATCTGATGACTTGCAGGATTCTCAAGAGCTAGTGGAACAAATCGAGACATCATCTGAGATCAGTATCTCTGAAGAGACTGAAGAAATGATTGGAATGTTGAAAGAAAAGAACAAAGCATTGGCTAATCAACTAAAAGCAATGAAAAGAGAACATGAACATTTCAGTACATAGATGACTGAAAATCTAGATGCATTAAGGATAGCTGAGGATAAAGCAAGAGATCTACAAAGAGAGAAACAACAACTTGAAGCTCTAGTATCTAATAAGGATGATGAAATCATAAGGTTAACTGGTATTCAACAAAATATGACAGATCAACTAGGTTATGCACATCATGAAGCAATTATGAAGAATGATGAAAATCAATCATTGAAACTTGAAGTATCAAGGTTGACTGGTGAACTTGAAACAAAGAAGAAATCCAAAGAATCATTGGAGAAAAGTTATGAAGCATCAAAGATGTTGGATGAGCAACTGAATACAAGAAGACTCTACAAAGATGGAGGACTCGGTTACAAAGGAAAAGAATCAACCGAGAAAGGAATTCATACTACCGAGAGAGGAGAATCATCAAAGCAAGCTGGAAACAGGAATAACATCAAAAGGAAGAAGTCTATTTGTAGACACTTAAAAATAATTATTTTAATTATTTTTTAATTCCTCACATAATTAATTAATTAATTATGTTAATTAAAATTCTTCTCAATATTAATTAAATATAATTAATATTGTCACTATAGCATATGATTGATTTATTTAATAAATCAATCCCTTTCTTTATTCTTCTAAAAAATCAAATCCTCACAAATCTTCCTCTTAGCTAATTAATTTCAATTAATTAGTTAACCTACATGATTCCTAAAAATCATCTTCTTAATTCATCATTAACCTAATAAATTCTTCTAGAAACTCCCTAAACTCACTTAACATTATTCTTTTAGTCAAATTCTCCTACAAATATAAATCCCACCTAACATTTCCTCTAATTCCCCTCCTAATGAGTCGTTAATGGCTAATCATCATGATTAGCCACAAAGTCAACTCTTTGTCCTTTCATCCAGCCACTAGCTTTAAATGCTCTTTTTCTAGATGAATGTAAGATTTTCGAAATCTTACATTCCCCTAGGCATTTCCCTCTCCCAAGGAATTTTTCTAATCCCCATAATATCCATTTTTGGAGAATTTTTAATTCCTCCAATGCATCTTGTAGAGTGTGGAGATACGAAATGCCTTTAAGGCATATTTCTTGGTCTCCACACCCTCTCTTGGACCTTGTGTGACCTCACAAGTAAATCCTAGCCCTTCATCTCGAATTCATCCTAGCCATCCATTTTCCTCTCCTCTTCCTATAAAATAGGGTTCCATCCCTTCATTCAAAACATCTTGAAATTCAGTAAGTTTATGCTGCCCTTTTGAGCCCAGGAAATCATCTTGGCAACTTGATCGTCTCATCCTTATCATTCATCCTTATCATTTGTGCACAATATTGGAGAGCCATCCACATCTAGCAATCAAAAGAGCACATCAAGTGGAGCATTATCAAGGGGTGCCTTCACTTCATCAAGCTCAATTCGAAGGAGAAGGTAAAATAGCCAGGTGAAATGGTTTTTTTATGATATTTTAGCATTCTGCATGTTTATTTCGTTATGTTTTGATCAGTTTACCTTTCAAATCTATTTTTCCCTCTTCATTTTGGCACGCCCAGTGGGACTCACGTCCCTGAGAACTAATGTTATTGTTTTTTTTAAGGTTTTTGTGAGTTGTGAGACGCAGGTTCCAGAATAGCACGACTGCAGAAAAAAAAAAAAAAAAAAAATATATATATATATATATATATATCTTTTTCGCAGGTTCCAGAATCGTGGCTCTGCATTTCTGCGCGATAGCTCCTCCTTATTCTATTCTGTTTCTTTCTTCTTCTTTTTTCTGTTTCTGTTGCAGCATGACAGCTCTGTTATCTGATTTGTTATTTGATTTGTTGTCTGTTCTGTTTTAGTATAATCTGTGCGAAAGTAGGAGAGTATGCTCTTGTCTATATAGACAATCAGAAATCTAGACTTTTCAATTTTCTATTCTGTTTAGCACGACTGTATGCTCTGACCGCAGGAAAGTGTGAAAATAGGAGAGTATGCTCTTGTCTATCTAGACAATCAGAAATCCGGACCTTTGACACTTTTCTATCTGTGTAGTGCTACTGTTTGTTTTGTTAATCTGTCTGAAAATTGTAGGCGCTAACTGTAGTCTGCATTTAATTTATTTATTTCCTGTTATCTGCTCTGTTTAAATATAATCTGTCCACCCACAGGAAAGTGTGAAAGTAGGAGAATATGCTCTTGTCTATCTGGACAATCAGAAATCCGGACCTTTGACATTTTTATTCTATTATGTTTAGTGCGACAATTTGCTCTATTAAATCTAGAGTTTCTGTCTGCTCTGTTAAATCTAGGGTTTCTGTTTTGTTAAATTTAGGGTTTCTGCTCTATTAAATCTAGGGTTTTTGTCTGCTCTGTTAAATCTAGGGTTTCTATTTTGTTAAATTTAGGGTTTATGTTTTGTTAAATTTAGGGTTTCTATTCTGTTAAATCTAGGGTAATTTAAAGAGTAAATTTTTTTCTATTTTTTTGCCATATCTTCTTTATCTTGACTCCATTTCCCTTCAAACTTCACCATATTCTCTACATTGCCATTTTCCACATTTTCTTCCTTGGAGGCCTTATCTCAAAAATCCACTTTTTGAAGCCCAAAATCCCATATTTCTCTATTTTTAGGGTTTGCCATAACTTCTTCCCTTTTCATCCAATCACCTCCAAATTTTTCCCATATTATCCATTTTCAACTTTTGCTTCTTTGTCGCTCTTGGACAAATTTTCCCATTCCTTCATCTCTCCTCCAAAATCCCCATTTTTTCACTTGCATATCCCTTAGAAAGTGGTAAAAACCTAGTCAAACCCCATTTACCCATCAAAGCTTTCTTCAAATCCACATTTGTCATTAGTAAAAAAGTTTTTATTCATGTTTTTCTATTTATTCCCAAAAAATTAAAAAAATTAATATTTTTGTCATTTTGTTGATTTTTTGCAGGACACTTGTTGAAGACTATTTTTTCCAAACTACTAATCAAGTTGTTTTGCAGGACGCTTTTTGAAGACTCCATTTTTCAAACTACCAATCAAGTGGTTTTGCAGGTTGCCTAGCTGATTCAACCAAATATTGTGCATTTATTTAAATTAGGCACCTAGATGTTAATTAAAATGGAATGAACCATTGTCTTATGTGTCTTTAAGAAAAGCGTAAAGGTAGGAAAGTATGCTCTCGTCTTATTAGACGATCAGAAATCCAGACCCTCCAACCTTTTCTTGTTTGATTGTGTGTTTATCTCTAGCGGGCCTGCCCTCCCAACTTGCTCTTTGAGAAGGTAAGAGGGGAACGACCCAAGTGAGTACACCCGGACCTGAGGTTCCCAACTCACTATAATAAATAGGCCATTGACTACGAAAGGGTTAATGGTTGGGGCTATATGAGAGTTCACTCTCACATTGGGTGCTTAGTAGGATCCTAGAGATCTCAATCATGCTTCCGTGACTACTAAGTTCTTGGTGCTTCGTTGGGCTATAGGCCTCAATTGCGCTTGCGCAACTTCGAAGGGTAGCTCCTAACGGGAAGACTTACTAAACACCTTATTCATAGTGGCCAAAAACCCTCTAGTCATTGGTGCAGGAGGTCGGACCTCTGAAGCAGCCCATATTCTTACGGCCCTTAGTAGAGACACAAAGTTCGCCATGAGGAGTTTTCATGGGAATTGATGCTTGGCTGCCCCGAGAAGTGAGTGCCGTGGAGGGGAGCCAGTGGGGTCAAGCATCTAAGTGTCTGCTCTGGGTAAGCGTAGATGGGAAACCAATTGGGATTCAATGACTATTGTCCTTGCCAGCCTTAAGAATGTTGTATATGAGCATGAGTGTCTTTGAGATAATATGTATTTAATCATTGTGTTTGCTTTGTTTGATACATACTTGCCAAGAGTAGACTAAAAACACATCACTATCCCCAAAAAACTTTGTAAAAATATTTGTTAAGACACAAACAAATTGTCCAAGTTATTACCCACACCAGGTTCAAAATTGTGTCAAAACTTCATCCGTCCCATTTTTCGTAAGCCTAAGAGAGAAGCTAAGAGTTTATCCTCTACGTCAACATTCAAGTTTGTCCCTTGAAACACCTACTATCATCCAAATCAGGGTGGTCATATTCCTTCATACAACTTGCCATTTAAATAGATCCTTCATGTTCATGCCAAAGACAACCTAGTCATCAAGTTTTCTTCTAAACCATCACTACCATACCTTCTTCATCAATCATCCTCAAATCTCTTAAGTCCTTTCATCCTCAAATTTCTTAAGTCCTTTCATCCTCAAATTTTCTTAAGTCCTTTCATCACAGTTTTCTTAAGTCCTTTCATCCTCAAAATTCTTAAGTCTTTTCATCACAAATTTCTTAATTCTTTTCATCCTCAAATTTCTTAAGTCCTTTCATCACAAATTTCTTAAGTTCTTTCATCCACAAATTTCTTAAGTCGTTTCATCCTCAAATTTCTTAAGTCCTTTCATCACAAATTTCTTAATTCTTTTCATCCTCAAATTTCTTAAGTCCTTTCATCACAAATTTCTTAAGTCCTTTCATCCTCAAATTTCTTAAGTCCTTTCATCACAAATTTCTTAAGTCCTTTCATTCTCAAATTTCATAAGTCCTTTCATCACAAGTTTCTAAAATCCTTCCATCACAAATTTTCTAAGTCATTTCATCACATTTTTCCTAAGTCTTTTCATCACAAATATCATGTATGGTCGCAACTCGATCCCAAAAGAAAAAGATGGCTGATCAACAATATGGCATCCCAGACATTGGTGTCCTATATGAAGATCCCACGCAAGATCATACACAAAGTGGGAAACCAAGCAATCAAGATCAAAGCCAAAATCTTGACATGGTTAACCAAGATGAACTTTGTCCGGAAGTGCAAACTTTCCTAGCGGATTCTTATAACCAAGAGATGATAGAAAATTTTATTAAACACAATCCTACTGCACTTCTGAAAACTCTTCTTGAACATGGAGCTCAACTTCCACCTGAATTCAATAGATCCGCTCTCGTCCAACAACCACAAGGAGACCTCGCTCCCACACAAAGTGTTGCACCTACTATTCAAACTCAATCAATTGCAGCCCCATCAATCATCCAAGCCCAATCAATGCCACCTGCGACACCTCCCACCATGATCTTCATCCTGCCTTCTTCCTCCTTACCATCCATACCACTATCAAATCTAATCTCATCCATTCTCCAACAACCTTCTATACCACCTCCTTCTATTTGACCACATATTTCTATTCCACAAACTTCCCTTTCTCCCAACAATGTCGCAAATTTTATCCAAACCGCATTCAATCCCGTCACAACAGTTGGTGGATCACAACCAACTATCACACGAACCCCAGCAGCATCGGTCATCACATCCCACGTTCCCACTTCCTCATCATATCAATATATTTGTGGTGGTGCACCTTCTTTAGTTCATCCAATGCTTGGGGCAGATACAATTCATCAATATCAAAGTCCACAACAAGACTTCATCAAGGAAATTCAAGACATGAAGAATATCATCAAAAACATGAAAAAAAAGACTAATAAAAGGAAAGCTTACTCATTCGAAGAGTTTTACCCTTGTCCTTATGACCCATCTATATCAGTTGCACCGTATCCCCCGGGATTTGAGATCCCTAAATTCACCAAGTATGAAGGCAAAGGAGACCCCCGCAACCATGTCCGCAAATTCCACATCTTATGCCAAGAAGTCTCCTATAGTGACCTTTATCTTCGCAGACTCTTTCCCAAGAGTCTCACGGGAGACACCCTGGCATGGTTCTCATCTTTACCATGAGGTTCCATTGTCTCTTTTCCAGACTTGGCAGAAAAATTTGTGGCCCACTATGCATACAACATGGGTAATGATGTTTCTATGATGGACCTATGTAATACAAAACAAAGGCCTGGAGAAACCTTCGCCAATTTCCTACAAAGATGGTGACATCTTATCAAAAAATTCCAGTGGGACATACCAGAACAACATCAAATTGAACTATTTCAAAAGAACTTGGTGCCTAAACTTTCAAGACCTTTAATATCTCAATGTATCAAATCCTTCCAAAAATTGACTGATAAGGGTCTCACCCTCGAACGTGTCTTGTTGGAGGAAGGAACCTTGAAACATTACCAGAAGTCATCACAAAGTTCTTCCTCTTATCATAACGACAAGCCAAAATTCTGGGCTAAAAATAAAAACATGGTCAATGATGGTGTAACTGATGTGAAGCGGGTCCAAACCGTGGCCACTCCCCCAAAATCCACCACCAATATTCATCAATTCAACAATCAAAATAATTCAAATCAATCTCAAAAACCTCACAACAATGTCTCAATCCAAGGACGACCACCCCGATCGAATAACAGGACTCCAAGAGATTTCACTCCTCTTGCTGAGCCTATTGAAGTGGTGTTTCAAAAACTTGTCCAAGCAGGTATAGTGGTTTTTCCAATCACTCGTCTGTTTGATCCCAATCAACCTAAACCAAGATGCTATAATGAAAATGAGTATTGTGAATACCATCGTATCAAGGGACATGATACACGAAAGTGTATGAAACTGAAGATCTACATACAAGATCTCATTGATAGAGGTGAGATTGAGGTAGCAAATGCAAAACTTGGTAATAACAATGACAAACTCAAAATGTACCAAGAACCCTTCCCAAAGCATGATAAAGGAAAAGGCTCATCATCTAACGTAATGGATTATGACTATGCTAATCACGTAACCGGTTTTGATTTTTTAGTAAGTCGCATTGAACCTGCAGACAATCATGTCAATGTCATAGCCATCCAAGGAGTTAATCCTCCTTCTTCCCAAAGCAGACCAAACCCGGCTAGAATAGTCATTCAAGGTGCCACGCCTTCCACCTCCCATTTCCAGAATGACTGTAATGCAACTACACGCCGAGGAAAGTCACCATCCAAGGAGTTCCTCCCCCACCAAACCCTCCACCCATGTCTTCCACCCGCCGATATGACCTCCTTGATCAACTTAGGAAGACACCCGCGCAGATCTCCATTTTGGAACTTTTCAAGACTTCTCCAGTCCATAAAGAAATTTTGGAACAAGCCCTTCTCCAATCACGCGTTCCTGATAACATCAATGCCACCCAATTTCAAACCCTCATTGGAAACCTTGTTGCCCAGCAACACATTGTATTTAACTCCAAAGATGCTCCCGCAGATGAGGACCATAACAAACCTTTGCACATCGAAGATCTCATCCACAAGCACAAGGTCAAATGAATCTTGATAGACGGTGGATCCAGGTTTAATCTGTGTACATACAAATTGATAAAACAATTGGGACTTTCTGAAGATCTGATAGACATATCAGGAAGGATCACAATAAAGGCATATGATGATGCAGAAAGAATTCCAAAGGGCGTGATCACCTTACCTCTTCAAGTGGGCCCCATTACAATTGAAACCCCTTGCCAAGTACTAGATCTTGATCTCCCCTACAACATTCTCCTCGGGAGGCCATGGATTCATTCCTTGCAAGTCGTACCCTCCACCTATCACCAATGCATCAAATTCCCCTATAATGGAAGAGTGATCACTATCAAAGGTGATCCCCAACCTTTTCAATATTGCAAACTATTAGAGGGGAAGCATCTGTATCATTGCCCACTAAATAGACCTTCGCCAACGCTTCCATCTGACACATCAAATGTTGCCTCCACATCATCCCAACCAAATAATCAAATCAAGATCTTGGATAATGGCTATGGAGAATACAAATTGGAGGACGTCTTATTAATAGGAAACCTCCCTCTCTCTCCTAAGTCATTTGGCAAACCAAAAGAGCTAAAAAAGGACCCGAAACTAGTCATGCAATGCCAAAGCACCACCTTCCAGCAATGGGGCCCACTTGATAACGAGAACCTCGAAGCAGATATTTCTTCATGGTTGTACCGGGAAGAGGACGATGATCCAACAAGAATATCCAAAGAAATGTATCCAAAAGCATTTGCCATAGTTGAAAAAATGGGTTACAAAGGACACGGTCTAGGACCAAAGGAGAAAGGAAGAAAAGCACCCATAAATCCTATCTCCTACAGATACAACAGAGGCTTGGGGTACACCCCGGTGCCTAAGATTACTATCGCTGGTGCCCCTTCTAGTCCTTCTTTGGATATCGAAAGCGCTGACGAAGAGGAACTCCATGAAATGCCTTATGAATACGAGAAAGATACCTTCTTCGATGCTTACATCAATACCATCACCCTCGTAACCCCTCCCACTTCACATGACCTACATCTTGTCCATCCTGAACTCATTGACTAGGGCCAACGAGACAAACCCAATTTAGATATCTGCGTCGACGATAATGCTCTCATTGCTCTCCTAACAACGCAAAATATGGAAGATGGTAATAGAATTGAGGGTATTCAACTAGACGAAAAGGGATACTTTGGTAGTCAAGTCAATGCCCTTATCCACAAAAAAGATAATAAAAGAAAAAGATATGATTTCCTAGGTGAAAACCTCCCTGAGGCACCTTTGGATGAACAAGAAATAAAAACAAAGGGCATATCTGAAAGTAAAAACCTGGAAAAGGCACTTGATGATGAGGGATTTGACCTCCCTACCATTGGTTACCTTCCATAGGACAAATCAAATTTGTTGATAGAAGAAACAGACAGCATCAACATGGGCACTGAAGTCATTCCAAAAAATGTGCTCATTGCCAAATCCCTCACCGAAATCAAGAAACAAGACTTCATCAACTTCCTTACAGAGGTTAAAATCAATTTTGCATGGTCCTATTCCGATATGCCAGGGTTGGATCCTGCCTTGGTGGTTCACAATCTCGTCGTCCGCCCAGATGCAAAACCTGTAAAACAAAAACTCCGCAAAATGCACCCGCATATTTCTCTCTTGGTCAAGGCAGAACTTCAAAAGTTGTTAGACGCAGAATTTATCAAACCCATAGACTACGCTGAATGGGTCTCCAACATTGTGCCTGTCGGCAAACCTGCTGGGGGCATCCGCATTTGCACAGATTTTCGAGATCTAAATATAGCTTGTCCTAAAGATGATTTCCCGCTTCCAAACATAGATATGATTGCGGATCTTACAGCAGGACATGAAATGCTATTGCTAATGGATGGGTTTTCTGGATACAACCAAATCAGGATAGCAGATGAGGATCAGCATAAAACCGCATTCACAACACCATGGGGTACTTTCTGTTACCGGGTCATGCCTTTTGGCCTTAAAAATGCTGGAGCTACATATCAACGGGCAATGACAACAATTTTTCATGACCTCTTGCACAAAATTATGGAGGACTATGTGGATGATCTGCTAGGCAAATCCAAGACGAGACAAGAGCACATCCCTATTCTAAAACAGATCTTTGAAAGATTGGAAAAATACAAGCTGCACCTAAATCCTAAAAAGTGTGTGTTTGGCGTCACATCGGGAAAACTACTAGGATTCATTGTTTCTCGTAGAGGCATTGAGGTTGATCCCGCAAAAGTAAAAGCTGTTATGGAAATGCCTCCGCCAAAAACTCTCAGACAACTATGCAGTCTCCAGGGAAAACTCTAGTCTGTCAGGCGTTTCATTTCATAGCTAGCCGACAAGTGCCATCCATTTGCACATTTGTTACGTAAAGACACAAAATTCAAATGGGATTGCCTCTGTCAAAAGGCCTTTGAAAAATTAAAAGAATATCTAGCATCACCTCCAGTTTTGATGCCACCTACCCCTGGAAAACCCCTCATTTTGTACATATGTGCTACTATAGTGGCATTGGGGGCATTGCTAGCGCAAACAGATGATCAAGGGAAGGAACACGCCATTTACTGCATCAGTCGGATGCTAGTAGGATATGAACTCAACTACACCCCCATTGAAAGAGCATGTTTGGCATTAGTATTCAGCACATAGAAACTACGACACTATATGCTAAACAACAAGACAAAATTAATTGCTAAAATTGATCCACTTAAATATCTCCTGTCAAAAGCTACTCTCATTGGCAGAACGGCTAAATGGGTCATGCTCTTAAGCGAGTTTGACATTGAATATGTGGACAGAAAGGCAATCAAGGGACAAGTCATTGCAGATCAACTGGCTGAAGCTCCACTTCCAGGTGACCATCCTCTTCTCACAGAATTACCAGATGAGTTCATTATGACTGTTACCACATCCTCCACATGGAAATTGTATTTTGATGGCTCCTACACTCAAAATGGATCGGGGGCAGGAATATTATTGGTCACACCTCAAGGAGATGGCATCCCCAAATCATACAAGATAGCCTTTGCATGCACTAATAACATAGCAGAATACGAGGCCCTCATCACAGGTTTACGCTTGGCTATCCATTGGAAAATAAAGGAATTACAAGTCTATGGCGATTCCCAGCTCGTCATAAAACAAGTCAATGATGAATACCAGACAAAAGATGATAAACTCCTTCCCTACCGTACCATGGTTGAAGATCTTAAGCAACATTTGACGGCAATCAAGTTTGATCAAATCCCACGAACAAACAATAGGGCTGCAAATGCAATGGCCACCATTGGCTCCCTCCTTCAAATGCCAGCACATAGTCAGAAGTGCGAGTTCTTGGTCGAGCAATTGTTTATATCGGCATACGACTTACCAGAATCTGAAAGGGTGTGTGTTCTCGTTGGTCCAGAGTCCCCTTGGTACCAAGAAACCTTCACTTTCCTCAAAGACAACACCATTCCCCCACATCTCACCAAAACCCAACAACAAACTTTCATCCGCCGATGCACCCATTACACCATCCTTGCAGACACCTTGTTCAGAAGGCACTTTGATGGTTCCCTCCTAAGGTGTTTAGATAAACAAGAAGCCGAATGGGCATTACGTGAAGTACATGAGGGCATCTGTGGGGCACACTCAAGTGGACTCACATTGGCTAAAAAAATTTTGAGAACAAGATACTATTGGCCTAAAATGGAAGAAGATGCATACAACTATATGAAGAAATGCATCCCTTGCCAGCAACATGGTGACAAGATTCATGCACCATCACAAGAATTGCAGCCATTCATTACACCATGGCCCTTCTCGCAGTGGGGGCTCGATCTCATTGGGAAAATCCACCCTTCATCTTCCAACGGACATAAATTCATTATCACCACCATTGAATACTTCACCAAGTGGGTAGAGGCTATCCCTCTTACTTTCACCACCGGCAAGCAAATATCCAAATTCATCTTGAACTACCTAATCTGTCGATATGGCATCCCAAAAGTTATCATCACAGATAATGGTAAACAATTTAAAAACCAAGATGTCAAAGAACTCTGTCAAAAATTCAACATCGAACACCGCTTCTCCACTCCATATTATCCCCAAGGCAATGGCCAAGCTGAGGCTTCTAATAAAACCCTAATAAAAATCCTCAAAAAGATAGTCAATGAAGCGGGTCGTGATTGGCACCTCCAAATCCATCCTGCATTGTGGGCCTACCGCACCTCCATCCGCACCCCCACAGGCGCCACTCCTTATTCCCTAGTATTTGGTTCTGAAGCTATCCTTCCCCTTGAGATCGAGATCCCCTCTCTAAGGGTATCGCTACAAAACATCCTACCAGAGGAAGAATACAGAATTGCCCGCTTACAAGAGCTAGAATTGTTAGATGAAAGGTGCCTCAAGGCCTTGAATCATCTCCGGGTATATCAAAACCGTCTGCGCATGAGTTATCATAAAAAAGTCAGAACCCAAGAATTCCAAGTTGGTGATCTTGTCCTCATGGAGAATCAGAAAAATCTACAAGAACGAGAAAAGAAAGGCAAGTTCGAGCCTAACTGGCTTGGACCATATGTAATCACAGCGAAATATGGATCAGGAGCTTATTAGTTGGCTATTCTTGAAGGCGATCCTTTGTATGATCCGATGAATATCATGCACCTCAAAAGGTTTTATGCTTAGTCCTCATAAAGTCTTAAATTGTCAAAAAAAATAAAAAAATGTAAAAAAAAAAAGATCCTGAAAAAATTGTCACTTTGGTGCAAACCTGGCAAACAGGCACCTTATGATACAAAAAAAATTTTTTAAAAAAAAAGAAGAAAAAAGAAAGAAAAACAATTTGTGGCGCTATGGGCAAGTATCTTGGTGAAAACCTGTGTGCGGGTGCCAAGGTAAATAACCAGATCCACTATCTATCAGGTCGATACTACAAATCATCTGCCATCTAGCCCACCCATGCACAACATTCCTTCTTTTCCACCTCCCAATAAAACATGCGTATGATGATGAGTCTTCGCCTAAGTCATGAACAAGAAATGTCCCAGTGAAACTGAGCTTTCATGCCTCTGTATAAGCTTCAAGAAGTCTTGAGAAACAATCCCAAGTCCATCCTAGTCCTACTCTTGGCAAGAGGTATCATTTGGTCGCAAGGAAGAGACTTGTTAGATTTTGTTAGATTTTTTTTCATATAGGCTTGCATCTTTTACCCTACAAATGCCACTATTTACGACTGCCTGGGTTCTTCCATATCCAGGTATGTTCTGATAGGTGCATACTAGGGCATATTTCATAGTATGGCATGTTTCGGATCCTTCTTGTATAAACCGGTGACCTGGTACTAGTGTTTATCAACACTTACCTTCTCGTATACAAGAGGTATCGGTGTGTTTGAGGGTTTCCTTGCACAAACCCACAACTTTGTATTAGTGTTTCTTAACACTTGCATCGTTGTGTGCAAGAAATTCCTGTTTGTCTACAGAGTCAGTCCACGCCCTGGGTTTCTCATGGCATCCTGATTTCTATAAGCAGTGGTGCAAGTCACTCAGGGCAACATCAAACTAGGTTGGCTCTCCACATTTGTTGTGCACAAAATCTCACCATCATTCCATCAAATCCTAAACTCAATAATCTCATGGAGTTCTCAATTGCCCCCATTTTCCTCCGCGGTCTCGCATCTCTTATTCTTCTTTCCAAATATCTTATGACTACTTCATATATCTTCCTCATTTATCCCTTCCACCCTAATTTTTCTTCCTCTATTTTTTTTTTCTTTCTTTTCTTTTCCTCACATAATCAATTCTGATTCTAATCATGTCTTATACAGGATGAATCCTTCCTGAAACCAGACGTTGTGATCTGATCATGTCTTATACAGGATGAATCCTTCCTGAAACCAGACGAGCTGATCATGTCTTATATAGGATGAATCCTTCCTGAAACCAGACGCTCTGATCATGTCTTATACAGGATGAATCCTTCCTAAAACTAGACATTCATTGTGATCGATCATGTCTTATACAGGATGAATCCTTCCTGAAACCAGACGTTGTGATCGATCATGTCTTATACAGGATGAATCCTTCCTGAAACCAGACGCTCTTATCATGTCTTATACAGGATGAATCCTTTCTGAAACCAGACGTTGTGATCAATCATGTCTTATACAGGATGAATCCTTCCTGAAACCAGACACTTTGATCATCTTTGTCTTATACGGGATGAATTCTTCTTGAAACCAGACTGAATCTAGATCTTATCAATCAAATCAAATCAAATCTATCGGGATATCAATTTCGCAAAACTCCAAAGATCAAATACCTCAATTGATCTCCCGAGGGGGCATCACCATACCATAATTTATAAATCAAGAGTCGGGGCATCCTATCAAACCAATATCAACATCAAAACAAGATTATTCTTTGAATCAATGCGTCATCACACCTCACTTCAAAGAGGGGCAAAATGTAGACACTTAAAAATAATTATTTTAATTATTTTTTAATTCCTCACATAATTAATTAATTAATTATGTTAATTAAAATTCTTCTCAATATTAATTAAATATAATTAATATTGTCACTATAGCATATGATTGATTTATTTAATAAATCAATCCCTTTCTTTATTCTTCTAAAAAATCAAATCCTCACAAATCTTCCTCTTAGCTAATTAATTTCAATTAATTAGTTAACCTACATGATTCCTACAAATCATCTTCTTAATTCATCATTAACCTAATAAATTCTTCTAGAAACTCCCTAAACTCACTTAACATTATTCTTTTAGTCAAATTCTCCTACAAATATAAATCCCACCTAACATTTCCTCTAATTCCCCTCCTAATGAGTCGTTAATGGCTAATCATCATGATTAGCCACAAAGTCAACTCTTTGTCCTTTCATCCAGCCACTAGCTTTAAATGCTCTTTTTCTAGATGAATGTAAGATTTTCGAAATCTTACATTCCTCTAGGCATTTCCCTCTCCCAAGGAATTTTTCTAATCCCCATAATATCCATTTTTGGAGAATTTTTAATTCCTCCAATGCATCTTGTAGAGTGTGGAGATATGAAATGCCTTTAAGGCATATTTCTTAGTCTCCACACCCTCTCTTGGACCTTGTGTGACCTCACAAGTAAATCTTAGCCCTTCATCTCGAATTCATCCTAGCCATCCGTTTTCCTCTCCTCTTCCTATAAAATAGGGTTCCATCCCTTCATTCAAAACATCTTGAAATTCAGTAAGCTTATGCTGCCCTTTTGAGCCCAGGAAATCATCTTGGCAACTTGATCATCTCATCCTTATCATTCATCCTTATCATTTGTGCACAATATTGGAGAGCCATCCACATCCAGCAATCAAAAGAGCACATCAAGTGGAGCATTATCAAGGGGCGCCTTCACTTCATCAAGCTCAATCCGAAGGAGAAGGTAAAATAGCCAGGTGAAATGGTCTTTTTATGATATTTTAGCATTCTGCATGTTTATTTCGTCATGTTTTGATTAGTTTACCTTTCAAATCTATTTTTCCCTCTTCACTATTTACTACTACTGTGGAAATCAAGGTCATACTGCCAACATATGCCAGATCAGAAAAGGTAAGCAATCGAATATCTCTAAGTCCAATGGATATTGTTACAATTGCAATAAATATGGTCATACACCTAATCAATGTAGGACAAAGTCTGTTAACAACTATCAGAAGGCAAAATTCAAAGGGTTTTGTAAAAACTGCAATAGATATGGACATAGTACCGAGAAGTGCTGGTTTAAGCAAAAGAACTACATGAAGTATCCACACCAAGCAAACACTAGAGGTTACCAAACTCACATAGATCCTTACCGACAATATGCAGCAGTACCATGGGATTACAATACAAGGATATGGTGTGAATGTTGTGGAAGATATGGACATATAAGTGCCAACTGTTTTATAAGATTTGGAATGAACAACTAGAGATCATGGAGAAATCCTGGTATGGCATGTTTTCATTGTCACAAAGCTGGACATTTAGCTGGAGATTGCAGAGATCAACCGAGAAGAGACACAGAAGAGATAAAAGAGAAATTCAAGATGATATGGAAAAAGAAAGAAATTATGTCTGATGAAGAAAGCACCTTACCTACCGAGTTAGGTGCACCTATTTCAAATTAGTCAAGAAAAGGTATGAAGGGACTGCATTCTCTAAAAGTTAAATCATAACAGTTCCTATTCTATTATGTACAAAATTCAAAATCTGCATAGCTAAGATGCAATTAGTCAGTTTATATACTATACATGAAACCTGTCAAGTCGGTGTATACAGGAAACCTATCAAGTTGGTTATTAAAGAAAAATTGGGTACTCAGTTAAAACAGAAAAAGGAGTAAATCAGTAAAAGGTGAACCAAGTGCATTAAATGTCTTGACCTAACTTGCACGGAGCCCGATGAGGTATTTTTGAGGACTTAAAAGTGTTTTTGCGGTCATTTTCATTCACCCAAGTTTTCAAGAAGCAGAGTAAAGTGAATCAAAGCGATCAAACTTCATTTAGAGCGAATTTCGAGGTATTTACATCAATCTATTCACTGTTTAGCTGGTTTTCGATCTAGTCAAAGTGCTATTGTCTACTGAGTGTGAAGCATCAGTCACTTGTAAACCCTAAGGATAACTTGTCAAATCTTACCCGAAACCTACCATGGCACCCAAGATCCAAGACCCTGTAGTTGTCCAAAATGTGGAGAAGCCCTCACCGAAATATTCTCTAACTCCCAAAGTTGCCTCAGAACCGGATGATAAAACTGCATTTTCACTCATCCCATATCGAGTCTTGTTAGTGGAAGATGTCAGATTCTTTACCAAATGTCGTGTTGAGGAACTCGGTCATGTAGAGATTAGTGACACATATGATGAAATTTGCACTGATGGCAAACTGGATAGCAAATTTGAGCATATCAAAATCAAGCGATTAACTAAAGCCCTAGTCTATCCCCGTGTGTTCAAACCCCAGTGGTTAAGTTTGTATTGAGCAGAGTACATGATGATTTCATGTGGCTACAAGAGCAACCGTTCAAGATCACGAAGGAAGTCATTCACCTGATCACCGAGTATCCCATCTACGATCATGCTCGTGCACAGAAAATGATATCACAAAAGGAGCTAATCAGTCTAATCGGAGTAGAATCTGATTACCGAGGACTAAAACTAAATAATGTCACTATTGCAGAACTAAAGTTTGCAATTAGAGTTATTGGTTACTGTTTCTTCCAATCTGCAAGGGAAAACAGTGTACCATGTGATGCAGTTGACTTGGCCTACAAAATAGTGAAGAAGGGAATGAAAGTAGACTTATGTGAAGTGCTACTGAAGAACTTGTTTGAGAACCTGAACACAATAAGGAAGCTGAAGAAGAACAACTTGGCAAATACACTAAAGTTCGGTTCACTACTTGTCTGTATGTTTTTCTATTTTGAGAAGTTCTTTCCCTCAGTCGATAAAGTAGTATGGGAGCTACACCGACCTATCACCCATCAGATCAATGACTACATCAAGAAGTTAGGAGATAACTTTAATGATATATCATGGATGATTACTTCAGCAAATTCCAAGAGAAAATGCACAACAGGTACAGGATTCCACCACAGCTAGTCGAAAAATACAAGGACAATATATGTTTTGAAGTCGACACTGATTATTGCTATGTAAATGTTGTTGAACCGAGGACTCAATCGTTGCAACCAATGGGTTATGAGATTGATTATGATATTACACAGCAACAAATTGATGCCTATTTATCACTGTCAAGGCATGCAACCGAACTAAGGTATGGAACCTATGAAAAGGTGAAGGAGAAAGTAAAAATGAGCATTGTAGTACCTAAGGCTACAAGAAAAGCTACAAAGATGATAAAGGTTTTATCTGAGAAATTCGGAGAAGAATCCTCCTCTACACCTGTCAAAGGCAATCTTGCCATTACCGAAGAGGAATCAGAAGCTCAAGAGGCCGCAATAACATTGAGCACAGAGTTGCCAAAGGGTAAAGTTCTGAAAAGAAAGAAACAGGACATCACAAAGGCCCTACCGACTCCACCAACAAAGAGACCCAACACCAAAGCATCAGCTGCATCACCGAGGAAGAAGAAAAAGAGTGTTACTGCACCAAAGGTAACCAAGACTTACAAGAAATCTACTCGGAGACTCATTTTGGCAAAAGAGTCGAGTGATACAGAGTCTGATGATGCAAACAAATTCCAGATTGTGAAAAGCAAAAAGGGAAACATTCACAGTGTTGAAAATTTTTGTGCCAATCTTAAAGAATACGGTGGATTTGTAGGATTCAGATATGTTAAGTATGAGACTAGGAATAATGATGAGAAGCGACAGATTGAAGAAGTTGTCATCTGTACACTTCTGAAGTTTCGGTTAGCACCATTAGAACTAGCAAAGTCACTTCCGAGTGAACTCTACTTACACATTGATAACAGATGGAAATATGCAATGGACTCAGAGAGACAAATAAGAGAAAGAAGTCTAGTCCATCTATTTCCTGACATGTCCATAGCTTAAATCAAGGAGCATTTGACCACATACAATTCTAAATTTCTTATGAAACAGAGAACCTTAAAATTGATGAATGGGCTATACATTGATGTAGAGAATGAGACAAAAGCCAAGTGGCAGGAGATCTTCAAACAAAAGGATGTCGATGAACAATCTCAAATTGAAATTATTGATGTCACTGAGCAAGATCCAGATGTCACCGAGCAAGGTCTAGACCCAGTTGACACTATACAAATTGAAGAAGATGTAATGGATGAAGCAGCATCGGAGCAGGAAATGATTGAAGGCACTACCTATGCAAAACTTGTCTCTAGTGAATCTGTCTTAGAACAAGTTCAGCCTTATCCGCCTATGAAGCCACTAGTCTCAACCGAAGCTCCCAAGGACATCGAGGAAGGCACCGAAGGTAACAAATCTGAAGCTGGAGGAGATACAACCAAAGATCAGACATCTCAAGCACAGACAAGCACTGCAAATGTTACAACTGAGACCCCTAGCACCGAGCCACCCAAAGACACTACAACAGCTACAGGAACTGACCAAAGTGTTGCATCTACCAAGGAACCTACTGAGGGTCAGCAAGCCTCACAAGCACTTGTCTTAGTGCCACCAACCAAAGGAAAAGAGAAGAAGGTGAGAAAGCATGGTTTCAAATTTGACTTATCTAAACCGATCGTGTTGCCCAATGTAGACATTTCCAAATTGAAAGGGCAAGCACTCACTGAATTCGGTGAACTATGCAAAGCAAAGGCCGAACAGGAGAAGCAACTGGCCATACAGAAAAAGAATAAATTACTTCAGAAGGTTAGGACAATACTAACAGAAATGCTACCATCAGCAACAGTGTCAACCGATGCAACCATCCATATTCAATTGGATGAACTCCTCAATCAGATTGAAACATCTGGAGTTGATGCATCTGAGTACTTAAGCAAGCTCAAGGATAGAGAGCTTACAACAAAAATGATCTAGAGGAAGTACAAAAATCAATTGATGTTGGCAAGGTAAAACTTGTCAAATTCATTACTGAGTTGTCCCCTCAACTCAAGCATATTCTTTATTTATTCTAGAAACTGTGTACATTTTCCTTATTTATTAAAGATGTCAAAAATAAAACTGATGCAATTGACAAAGAGATCACCGATCTCTCATCTAAGTTGACCACCGAGCCAAATTCAGTTCAGAATTTTTATACAAAGCTACAACAGCTCCTGGCTCAACAGTTAGAACTGAGGAATGAAGAGCATAAAATCAGGATGGATATAATGACCCTTCAGACATTATTCCTTCCTCATCTCTCATCAGTACAGGAACAGATCAACCGAGCTACACACTTATCAACTACACAAGAGGGAAGCACTCTTGATGGCTTAATATCACTCTTATCTGATATTCAAGCACAAAATTCATTAATGGAAAGTGTCAAGGACTCACTCTCAGTCGCCCTCACCGACGCCCGAACCAAGTATAAGACTATTTTTGATCAGTTACCATCTCCGGATGGAAATTAAGTTTTTAATGTTTGTCAAAAAGGGGGAGTAATATTATGATACCACATAGAGGAAAGTAATACCCAACAAAGGGGGATTAATTCTACATTTGGAGAGTAATACAGTTTTGATAACACAATTTTGAGTATTGTATACAAGGGGAGTATACCGAGCAGAATATACAGAGCATTCAAAGCACACAAGTACAAAACAGAACCAAACATGCAAAATTCAGAGTTATGTATAGAATAATGATACGGGGAGTATATCTGCATATACTATTTTATTGACTATTGTATATACTGTCAAGTATAGTCATTTTGCAAGTACATAGTTTTTGAGTTATGACTTTGAAAGTAGTTTTTGTCAAACAGCTCAACTAATGTCAAAAGGGGAGATTGTTACTACTTATCAAATTGCCATTAGTTTCATATGCAAAGTCATACTATATATTCTAATTAGTTAGTATTACCGAATCATGCAGTCGGTACACACAGAGAAGTTGGTATGAACAGTCTAGTTGGTTACAGAAGAAAGCAGTCATAGAACGTAGTATTCACCAAGCTGTTTACCGAGTAATGTTTCATAGCTACCAAGCAGTAAAGTTAACTCACCGAGTTGATATTCACCGAGTGAAACGTTTTACCAGATACATTGAACCTGGACATGCACATGAAAACGTGTTACAAGATCAAGGCACATCTAACCGTTTTTGCATTGGAAATTGCACTAGGAGATTGTGTATGATTACAAGGTCAATCTAACCAATGAGATATTTTCTTTAGTTATTCATTCGAAGAATCTTTTTGTAAGATCAAAGCAATGAATTAAATCATCGTTGTAAGAGATCTATTTATACAGCATGATTTTAGGGTTAAAAAAGATATACAACAAGAGATGTGAGATATGTGTGTGTATGCATGAAGGAAGACTATTACAGAGACATAGAGAGGTCACCGAGAAGGTTATTAGTGAACAGTCGAAGAACAGAGTAAACAGAAGGGTTTACTGAGTTTCATTATGGGTTACCGAGGTATGCTACAAGCTAGGTAGTCTTATTCTGAGCACATAGAATCTGCTATAGCATTTTAGATGTAAAGTTGCAGATATTTGTAATGATTCTATTGTAATATTTGAAGTTGTAAGAGAAACCTTTAACAGGGTAAAAGACTCTAACCAAGTCTATAAATTGTAAATCCTTTAACCAGGTGCAGCATTTATATAGTGTTGTAAAATCCTTTAGTAAGGTAGATCTAACTGATCTTGATACTCCTAATAGGGTAAGCTATCAGAAATAGCTAAATGTAGCTCTAACCAAGCAATCTTTATTATTGTAGTAGTGAAGTTGTGGGTGCCATCCCCACCGCAGTTTTTCTCTCTAACCAAGAGTTTCTGCGTGACCAAAATATATGTGTTATGGAGTAAATCATGTATGATTGTTATCTGTTGATTTTAGCTTTATTTTATGTTACTGCACTATTTTGTTTATGCATTACAATAAGGTTATTATCAAAGAAAAGTTTTGGTGTACTGATTCACCCCTCCCCTCTCCGTACATTAGTTTTCCATATTGGGCCTAACAATCCGTTGTCGCCATGTATATACTAGTTGTCATCATGTATATGTCGGTTGCAATATAAACAACTTTGAAGTCACACCGGTAGACAATATGAACATATGTGTGTGTATGTGTTTCATCAATGACAACATGTGATGAAGTTATTCATTACAATCATCATCAAGCCAACAGGTATAACTTTCATTCTCCCTATTTTTTAAACCCTACAAGAACGTATAGTTTAGGTTATCTCTTAGTGCGATGGAATCCCTAATTATACGTCCTTAAAATAGAATAAATTAACACTTTTTTTACCCCCACGATCACCCTAGAGTGTGAGGGGAGAACATACACAAGTGCTAGTTTGGAATTAAGAGACACTTGATAATTATAAAACCCAAATCAAAGTGTATGGTTAATTTTACTCCCCAAATGAAATTATAATCAAGGAAGAAAATATATGATACACATGAAAAAGAAAACAGTTTGATAAAAATAATCTTCTCTTAATGTCATATAAACCACAAGTTAGTAGTTTTTAGTAAATATCTATGTCAAATGAACCTACAAGTTAGCTTATAAGATTTTCAATATAATCTAATTCACAAGAAATTAGCCACAATTAACCTAAAACTAATGCTGGAAAGACAAAGAAATGATATACATACCAACATATAGGGCATAGATGATAAAATAGGAACACTAATCATGAAATTAGCACATACAATATGGAAGTTGAAGTGTCATAGACTAGGGAACATGCACAAATTCCAAGGAAATTCACATTTGTCATAGTTGTGTGTTTTTGCTTCAAACAAGTTCCTAACTACGTAAGTCAAATGTTAATTCTTAAAATGAATCAAAACATGGGTTAGATAATCTCCTAATATAACACACAAGAACGAGAGCATTAGAAAAATAGTGACGAATCCAAATGATAAAGAAATTCAAACAAGAAACACTAACAAAATAACTAACTAATGACAATAAAACAATAATTAAGCGATAACCACCTAACAAAGAGACACTAGAAATAAAAAGGGAACAATTTAGGAGAAAACCTACATAGAAAACATGTTATGACAAGAAATGAGAGAAAAGGTACAAGTGTTATCTACCAGGACACATGCACCACATAGAAAGCGCAAACAATGCATAATAGGGATAGACACCATGCAATAGGCACAAGCTCCACACAACATGTCGTCTATGCTAAAAAAATAGAAATGAGTATTTGTTTAGATGCTATGGCATAAGGAAGAGGCACCGTGGACTTAGAATAAATATAAAAATGTCAAAAACCTATAAAAGAACACACAAAGAACTCAAGAAAAAAAAATGGTTGGTGTTTGTACAAAGCTCATGTTAGGTATGCAAAAGATGTGGACCCCTCATTTGAGTTGCAAACATCGGGCTAGATACAAACAATAAACCCAAAGGCTCAAATATCAAGGCACACTCAAGATAGAGAAATAATGAATTCAAGCAACAAATTACAAATTAGGAAAAACCACAACAAAAACCATGCATCAAAACTTCATAAGATTATTTTGAATGTGCTTAAATATAAAGGATGCTAGTATGTGTGGATATTCTAAGCTTTGAAGTTAGTTAATTTTTATATTAAATGCCTTTTAAAAATATTTTACACTGAGTATCAATATGAGACTATTATAAGAATTAATGAAAGCTTAATAGAGACTAATGTAAGCTCTTTATAAGTAAACATATTAGAAATTATCTATGAAGGACCAAGAATTACAACTTAGAATTTCACATGCTTTTGAAGATTTGAACTTCACTCAGATTTAGATGCAGCACGATTCTCAAATGATGAAGGCTACAAGACAGCGATGTTAGTTATCCACATGCTCTTAACTAGAGTTGGTCAAAGACTGGAGAGTACCAAACTCTTATGTAAGATTGTTGATTATTTTCTAATTTTAATTTAACCAAAAATAAAAAAGAGATGACAATTCAACAATAGTTGGTTCACGAATTCAACAATAGACAGGATTTTGTTGACAAATCACCATGATTTTGTTGGCAAATCACCAACCACTATTGAATTGAATGTTAATCGAATCATAGGTGAAACATGTTGTCCTATGCTGCATAGAAAATATGCTCTTTATAAAGAAAAAAAATTGAAATTACCTATAAAAAACAAGAATTACAACTTATAATTTCATGTATTAAATATGCTTCTGGAGATTTCAACTTCACTAAGATCTGGGTGGAACAGGATTCTCAAATGGTAAGGCTGCAAGACAGCGATGTTAGTTTTCCACATACCCTTAACTGGAGTTGGTCGACCAAGATTGGAGAAGACCAAACTCTTGTGGAAGACTCTCGATTATTTTCAGACTGTTGAATTGAATCTTAATCCAATCGTTATTTACGGGTCAAACACGCAGTCGGTATACTCCATAGAAAATAACCAGACATCCATATGCATCAATTACTCTATTTCAAAGACAATATCGGCTTTCTGACATCTCATCTATAAATAACTGCATCGAATGCAAAATACATTACAAAATATTGGTTAATCAGTATGGAGATATTTTTTCTTCTGATTTCATGCCTGCTGATGTTTACAAATCATCACCATCGATTCTGTTCAGAAGCAGCAACATCTAATCTGGGTCGGTACAAATTTTCAAACTTTTATTCAGAATCAAAAACAAAATTCAGAGGGGTACATTTTTTTCTTAGCCTAGGGATAGTCTGTGACATTGATATGTAATGCTCTGTTTTTGACATTTGCAGAATACCCATATCCATTTATAACAGCAGATGCTCAAAAGGCAGCTGGAAGGTCATACGATTACATCGTGGTTGGAGGAGGTACAGCTGGGTGTCCTCTAGCAGCAACTCTCTCACAGCACTACTCTGTTTTGCTATTGGAGAGGGGAGACTCTCCTTACGGAAATCATGTTGTGGAGGATTTCAAAAGCTTCTACAAACTAATCGGGGGTTCTACAAATTATCCGTATGTAGCGGAGGGGTTCGTCTCAGAAGATGGAGTGCAGTTGCTAAGGGCGAGAGTTCTAGGAGGGGGAACATCTATCAATGGTGGATTCTACAGCAGAGCGAGCACTGAATATGTTCGGAAAATGAAGTGGGATGAGAAACTTGTAAATGAGTCGTATGAATGGGTAGAAAAATTGAATGCCTTCGAACAATACAAGCTCTTCACTTGGAATTCTGCTATCAAAGACGGGCTTCTTGAAGCAGAAGTTCTTCCTTACAATGGATATACTTTAGAAAATTTGGAGGGGACCAAGATCGGTGGCTCAATTTTTGACAAGAACGGAAAGAGACACACAGCTGCAGATCTTCTCCAGTATGCAAATCCAGAAAATATTGTAGTTCTTCTGAATGCTACTGCTAGCAGAATCCGCTTCAATTTGGAATCAGGTACGTATATTGTATTTACTTTATTCTTTTATAAAATATTGAAAAACAAGAAGTTACAATCCCTACACATTATACACCACTTTCATAGTGTAATCATTCGTTTTCATATATCTATCTATTTGTATGTGTGTAACATTATAAAGAATCTATATTGCAGGAAAGCTTAAGGCTAGTGGAGTGGAGTTCACAAGCAGTAATGATGGTCTACATTATCAAGTATTACTTAACCAATTGTCAATCAATAGTGAAGTCATTTTGTCAGCTGGAAGCATAGGTAGCACCCAACTTCTTCTCTTAAGTGGAATTGGTCCAAGAAAACAACTTAAAAAAATGAATATTACTGTTCTTTTAGATTTCCCTTCAGTAGGGAAAGAAGTGCAAGATAATCCTGGTGTAAGCTTTACTATAGAATCCGCAAAACCACTTGAAACTTCATATGGACAAGTAGTGGGCATTCTAGATAATTCGCAACTCTACATTGAAGCTGGTAGCTTTATCCAACAAAATAATGTCACAAATACACAATATTTGGGCCTTCTTGTAAGTAAGTTGGGATTTCCCTTATCAAGGGGTGAGCTTTGGCATAAAAGCATAGACCCTCAAGATAATCCCTATGTCCGTTATAATTACTATTCAAACCCTTTAGATTTACAAAAATGTATGTTTGGTATGAAAGTATTGGTTAATGTAAGTATGACACCTTCTATTCAAGAATTCGCATTTACGGATAATGAATATTCTAAAACACTTCGATTCCTTGGGACAACACTACCAAAGAATCAATCAAGTGATGATGCATTGGCAAAGCTTTGCAAGGATGCACTAGTGTCATTTTACCATTTTCATGGAGGTTGTCAAACTGGTTTGGTGGTTGATGAAAGATATCTAGTGAAAGGTGTTGATAATCTTAGAGTTGTGGATGGTTCAATTTTTAAGGATTCCCCTGGTACCAATCCACAAGCCACTACCATGATGCTTGGAAGGTACTTATGTTTATTAATAATCAATTTACATTATTTATTTTTCAATACTCTCAAATGATAATATTAACAAAATTCTTTGATCATGCTATATATGCAGGTATATGGGAATTCACATCCTTAAAGAGCGTTCAAACTCTTAAGTATATTCCAAGACCATGCGGAAATCATTTCCACACTTATTGTATTTCAATTTAGCAATCATAGAGTCAAATAATGCCATATATGGTACTGTAATTGATAACATGTGGAATTCTCATTTCCATCTTCTCTTCTTTCATATGAATATAAATACATTTCATGACAATATTTTGTAATATAGTTTATAAGAATAATAAAAATCAACTTCTAAATAAGTTCGATATATAAAAAAACATATGCTATTTAAATGAAACTAATATTATAGAAAAAAAATTTGTTCCAAGGTTTTATAGATAAATAACTACATAAGATTGTTTATAATTTATTGTTATATGATGATGTAAATGTACAAATGTTTACTTAATCTTCTTATTTTACTATTTTATTCATCTATTAGATTTGATATATCTATTTTGTAAGAAAATAATTTATTTGTTATATTAAATAAATTGACAAAATCAATAGGTGAAAAATGATAAAACTCTTACAA
Organism: Cryptomeria japonica; assembly: GCF_030272615.1. Classification (NCBI taxonomy): domain Eukaryota; kingdom Viridiplantae; phylum Streptophyta; class Pinopsida; order Cupressales; family Cupressaceae; genus Cryptomeria; species Cryptomeria japonica. The sequence continues at coordinate 269,213,760 of NC_081411.1, read as the reverse complement.
TATTACTTCTTGGCCAAGATATATGTGTACTACTGAACTAAAATCTAATTGTACAATATGTTAATGGTAAAGTTTGTATACCTAGACCATTTCTCATTTAGTTTTTTGCCTATTTTGAGCTAATATATAGATACACATACATAATGACAAATGACATAATAGTGTGTGAATTTGGACTCATTCTACTAGCCTCTTTATCTATTTATAAACATAAATATTTTAATACATTTATCATTATATTATCTACTTAAAAATCTAGATACTCCAATAACTTCATCTTAACTACCTAATTAGATCACACTTGTCTAAGCATATGTTTCAATTTAGTTGTTTTCTACCTAGATCACACATGTATACTATATCAAGTCAAGTCCTTAGTTGCAAACATGTCCCTTCCCAATTCAAATATAAAATTCCATATTTTTGGCAAATTAGGCTTCTTTATCTAGGTAAAAGTAAAGATATATGTCACACTTTTAAATGCCCAACTTTGACCATCTAAAAGTGTTATTTGTGTTTTAAATTTTTTAATGACGTAAACTAATGAAATGTAGAAATTTCAATGTAGTTTGCATTTATTATTTATTTTTTAAAATAATATGATCAAAAAAATTAACAAACTTAGAAACAAAATTTAAAGTGCTAAAAACTGAAGAAAAAAAAAAAGATCAATGGGATGCCACAAGAAAAAGAGAAAAATATTTTCAATGATTATGCTCCCACTATTTGTAATATGGCACCCGTGAATCTCTTGCCTACCAAAAACCCTCTCTGAATCAACTTTGAGTACAATTATTTACATGAGGTAGATGAGAATGCTAAATATTTTTCAAACCACGATTTGATTGGGAGATTCCAAAGGTTGTGGATGACATTAGCAGAGCTACACAAATAGATTTTTGTTACATGGAGCCCAATTCTAAGTGGTGATCTGTAGATCTACCCTTGTGCATGGGGGTTCTTCACTATGGAATTTGATAATCAAGGATTATCAAACCATCCTTTGTGAATAACAATGGGACTATGAAGAATATTTTTTTATGTTGAAACCCTAACACTCTAGTTCTTATCCACTCT